>NC_009325.2:88907-101887 GCF_000002845.2 Leishmania braziliensis MHOM/BR/75/M2904
CCGACGCCACGGGTGTCATGCAGTGCCCCAGCATGAGATGCGGGCACGCACCCACCGCCAGCGCGAGACACAACCCTCGTGGTCGCCGAAGCCACGTCCGCTGAGAACGCGGCGCAGAAGAGAGGCACTTTGCTAGCGGGGGATGGTCGACAGACGGCCACCCCTCCCCCCACACAGCAGCCGGCGACCATCAGCTGGTAGTGCATGTTATCCTTGTATCCGCACAGCGCGCAGCGGTCCACCGCCACGCACACGTCAGAGTGAGTATTGATTTGTCAGCATCACCGTCGCCACCCACGCGCACCACGCGCGCGCGCAACCACACCCAGAAGCGCAGCGCACATCAGAGATTGTTCACCCATGAAATACAGTAGTTGGTCGGGCGCGCACAGCCGGCAGCTACGCGATAGGCGTGTCCGCACACTCTGTATGTCATCACACGCGCGCTCAGCCACAACACACGCACACAGCAGCGACAGCACGCGCGCATCTCGCACCACCGATTGGACACAGTCGCCAAGGCCGCAAGGGCGTCATCCTGCCCGGAAGGTGCAGGCAGCAGCAGGAACAGCACATCAGCACATCAGCACACACACACACACACACACACACACACACACACACACGCAGAGCATCATCCTCGGATATCGGTGTAGTATAGTATTCACTTGCATCGCATGTAATCATCGACGGTCGTTAGGTGGAAGACGCATTGTAATCATGCAGCTCGGCAGCAGCAGTGCCGCCATCGACACGCCCACACGCACGGCGCCAGCCGCAGTACGCACGCATCAGCTGGTGTTCTTAGAAGTGACACAGTCGCTCACGGGCCACGAAGGCTCGGTAAATGTGCAAACAGTAACTCATCCGGTCATCACAGCGTACAGTGTCTGTCGGCTAAGCGACGTCGAGCAAAATGGGCAAAGAGGGCCAAGCGAGCGTTCCTTCTGCCTTGGGCGCGGCAGCACGCCTTCCCTGGCCTTTCGGCATTGGGCCTGCAGCGGTGCATCACCAGGGCGCAGGTGCGACGCGGTTCGCCACTCAGGTGAGAAAACACGAGGAGGACACCACAAGACAGAGCGCACAAATCCGAGCAGGTTAAAGGGGGCCCAAGGGAGAGCCTCAGGACCGCACGTCAGTGATGGGCGCTGGACAGCGACCCCCTGTTCGCTCGCAACTGCAGGAGCTCGGCAACCAAGCAAAGCAGGCGTGAGTGGGCCATCGCTGGCTGGGGGGCTCTGGCGCCAACACGGTGCATCAGCCCTAGTGCGCAGACACCAAACTGGTGTACGTCCCCGCAACGCGCATTTCATTTCTAGTGCCCCCGCAGGTCGTCACCGAGTCGCACCGGGTGTCAATGCAGTGCCCCAGCATGAGATGCGGGCACGCACCCACCGCCAGCGCGAGACACAACCCTCGTGGTCGCCGAAGCCACGTCCGCTGAGAACGCGGCGCAGAAGAGAGGCACTTTGCTAGCGGGGGATGGTCGACAGACGGCCACCCCTCCCCCCACACAGCAGCCGGCGACCATCAGCTGGTAGTGCATGTTATCCTTGTATCCGCACAGCGCGCAGCGGTCCACCGCCACGCACACGTCAGAGTGAGTATTGATTTGTCAGCATCACCGTCGCCACCCACGCGCACCACGCGCGCGCGCAACCACACCCAGAAGCGCAGCGCACATCAGAGATTGTTCACCCATGAAATACAGTAGTTGGTCGGGCGCGCACAGCCGGCAGCTACGCGATAGGCGTGTCCGCACACTCTGTATGTCATCACACGCGCGCTCAGCCACAACACACGCACACAGCAGCGACAGCACGCGCGCATCTCGCACCACCGATTGGACACAGTCGCCAAGGCCGCAAGGGCGTCATCCTGCCCGGAAGGTGCAGGCAGCAGCAGGAACAGCACATCAGCACATCAGCACACACACACACACACACACACACACACGCAGAGCATCATCCTCGGATATCGGTGTAGTATAGTATTCACTTGCATCGCATGTAATCATCGACGGTCGTTAGGTGGAAGACGCATTGTAATCATGCAGCTCGGCAGCAGCAGTGCCGCCATCGACACGCCCACACGCACGGCGCCAGCCGCAGTACGCACGCATCAGCTGGTGTTCTTAGAAGTGACACAGTCGCTCACGGGCCACGAAGGCTCGGTAAATGTGCAAACAGTAACTCATCCGGTCATCACAGCGTACAGTGTCTGTCGGCTAAGCGACGTCGAGCAAAATGGGCAAAGAGGGCCAAGCGAGCGTTCCTTCTGCCTTGGGCGCGGCAGCACGCCTTCCCTGGCCTTTCGGCATTGGGCCTGCAGCGGTGCATCACCAGGGCGCAGGTGCGACGCGGTTCGCCACTCAGGTGAGAAAACACGAGGAGGACACCACAAGACAGAGCGCACAAATCCGAGCAGGTTAAAGGGGGCCCAAGGGAGAGCCTCAGGACCGCACGTCAGTGATGGGCGCTGGACAGCGACCCCCTGTTCGCTCGCAACTGCAGGAGCTCGGCAACCAAGCAAAGCAGGCGTGAGTGGGCCATCGCTGGCTGGGGGGCTCTGGCGCCAACACGGTGCATCAGCCCTAGTGCGCAGACACCAAACTGGTGTACGTCCCCGCAACGCGCATTTCATTTCTAGTGCCCCCGCAGGTCGTCACCGAGTCGCACCGGGTGTCAATGCAGTGCCCCAGCATGAGATGCGGGCACGCACCCACCGCCAGCGCGAGACACAACCCTCGTGGTCGCCGAAGCCACGTCCGCTGAGAACGCGGCGCAGAAGAGAGGCACTTTGCTAGCGGGGGATGGTCGACAGACGGCCACCCCTCCCCCCACACAGCAGCCGGCGACCATCAGCTGGTAGTGCATGTTATCCTTGTATCCGCACAGCGCGCAGCGGTCCACCGCCACGCACACGTCAGAGTGAGTATTGATTTGTCAGCATCACCGTCGCCACCCACGCGCACCACGCGCACCACACAAGCTCCTTCCTTCCATAGTGCTGTTTCGATAAGGATGGCAGAGCACACGCAAGCATAAAGCCTTGCTGGTTTTCACCACAGAGGTGCATTTTCTACTTGATCGTGTATTGTCTGTCTGTTTAAGATGCAGAAGAGGTGAGGGGTCTAAAGGTAAGCTCTGTTGTTGCTGGTGCAGCTGCACTGCTCTTGCGCTTAGCAAGCGATTCCTTTGGGAACGTATAGATAAAGCGAGACGCGGAGGGAGACTCACAGACAGCAAGGGCTGCTCCTACGAAAAAAAAAAAACGAACATATTGAACGCCACAAAACATAAGTGGGGCGGACACACGCAGATTTACAGGCACACTTATACACTCCCTCCTCATCGCCAGTGCGAGAGAGGTGTGGAGGGAGAAATCGATGAAGGAAGAGAAAGCTACACCGAGGTCATTATGGCGTCAGAGTATTCGTCTCGATCGATCCGACCTCTGGCCTGTGAATGCGATTGCACTACGTACTCCGAGGCCACATCGGAAAGAATAGTGCTCGTCTGTGATACAAGCGCATCGATGCGCGTATATGCCGTGCCTATGGACGGACAAGAGGGTGGAGCCGTCCCGACCTTCCAGCGTCCAGTCTTACCTCCCCGTGTCCCCAGTTGTACCCCCTTTACTTTGGGCATACGGAATGACTGCTCGCCCCTTCTGCGGAGTTTTCGATGGACTTCATGTAACGGGCCGTAGGTCAAGTATGAGAAGCGAGTCGTGGTGCTCCATGCCGACTGCATGACTGCATGAGCGGCCCTTGCAAATAAATAATTAAAAGCATTGGAGAGAGAGTGATTCACAGGAAAGGCAACCAGAGCTTCAGAGAAGAAAAAGGCCTCCAATGTACTGCGTACCACTCGGCGCTACGCTGCATCGCTACCGTCGGCGGACCGTGTTTCCAATGGGCACCTGTAGTGATGACTTTCTAGGTCTCCTGGCTCACGCACGCGGCACCCCATACGCTCAACATCGCGTCGGTGCAGTGAACCTACACCACGCCGACTGTCGCCATCGGCATGATGCGTCCCGTGATGTATTCGCTATGGACCACTAAGACGGTTCGCTCAGCTCATCCGAGACACTCACCAACAGCGCCGTCAGCAATATGCCGTGTAGCAAACCATCCCACTTATTAGAGAATGACTGCCCTGCTCCATTTAGAGGCCACCAAAATCGGTGAACCAGAATCAGCAGTACTCGAGCTGTGAACCACAGTCATCCTAAGACGCGGTCGATATGACACACTGTCAGGTTTCAAGCTCATTCCGCGCGCAGTTACCCGATAGTCTTTTCCCCAATGCAGAGGGCGTTCGCCTTGTGGTCGTAACCGACCACTGCAAGCGCATACGGTGGCGGGGAGTGGCAGCTTCAGTTGTGTCGTTGCTGAGAGTGACGTTGAATCGGTCTCCCGCCTTAATCACCGACTCCATTTCCTGCTTCATTGATCGACACGCGCCTGCAAGCTGCACGCCGTCCACCCGCACATTAACCTTCACATCCGTAGCAGGCCGCGCGGCGTGGGAAAATTGGCCAGTCAATGCTGCTCTCGCAACGTGCACTGCTTCAGGGCTCACGCTTCACCTTATTGACATGGCCTTCAGCTGATGGACTATCCCCGTCAGCGACACAGAGCACGGATTGAGGGCTTACCTCCTTAGGCATGGGCACCAGGAAAAGAAACGCTTTTAGGTTCGTCATCTCACCAGCGTCGCACAGGACGTTCCAAGACGAGAAGCTTAGCTGGACGTCCACCCTGCACCCTTTGTGCGGTGAGTCACTGGCTCACCTCTCGTGAACACATGAGATAAATCATCTCCTGATTGGACCCCCTTTCTCTCCCACCACAGAGAGGGTGGAGCCGACCACGTAACTGCTGGGGCTGCGGTATTCTGTGATATCGGCTCTCTTGAGTGCGGCGGTGTCTTCCTCCGACATGGTCAGCGGGCACTGTTAGGTGGGCAGGCCGTGCGAGTACGTGAGAAACGGTTCTCACAGTCCTCCATCCTGCTGCCTCACTCCCATCGCTGCACAGCTAGTACGGCGCAGCGCCAGTAGTGACTCGTCCATTAAGGTCGCGACTCGTTCTTCCTCCACAACAAGAAGCACACATCGATGAACTAGCCCTCAGACGACATGCAACCGGCAGTCCCTCCCTGGCGTAGAGAACCGTGGGATCGCCAAGTGGCACAAACTTTGCGGAGTGCCTGCCGAGCAGAGGTACCACGTTCAGCGGGAGGCTTGCCCTCGCCACGACCTCCAGGGGGTGGAGGTCTGCTCCTCTCATCACGATGTGTGATAGGCACGTGTACCGCGCTAACCTCTCTCTCTGGGGACTAGGGTATGGGAACAGCTTGTCGCGCCATCCCATTCTCCGTGGCCTCGGCGGGTATGCCGTGGAAGGATTGAAACTAGGAGCCATTCGCCGCGGGGGGAGTCGTGATGGCTTGCCCCACAGTCTGTCATGCACCTATCCACTTAACTTTTGATGCCACCTGGAGAATGAGCTGGCACAGGTTGTGTCCATCGTGCGTTGACGCCTTGCCTGCATTCAGCTGGTTGAGCGCGGAGGAAGCCTTTCGGGGGAGCAACTCCGGATCCCCTTCCGTATCTGTGTACGGGGGGAAGGGGGGGTCACTTCGCGATAGAGCCCCCCAAGGGTTTCATAATACATGCACTCCCAAACCTGCCATAACTCGTCCCAAGCCAGCATCCGGTTCTTCTCCTTGTAGCGGGCGCAGGCGGTCTCCATGAATCTGCTGAGAACGACCTCGAGGCGGGTGCTGTGGAAGGAGTCCTCGAGACGATGAACGCACTCCTCGGGCACCCGTTTTCTCGCCCTCAGCAACGCGGTAAGTGCATCGTTCGCAGTCAGTATCTCCACGTCCGTAGGGCCTCCGCCTTTTCCTCGCTCTTCAAAGCGTATGAGGCACGATCGGTGACCAGTATAATTGTGTCTGGGCTCCACTAACGCCACTCTTGGGCATACATGAAGGACTCCTGCGCTGCTGCTTTTACGATATGAGCCCATTGGGGCTCAGCAGAAACGGGGTCCCGCCTGCACCATGAAGACCATAGCCCCATGCAGAGTACTCTTAACTGGCATAGTCCCTCCAGTGTGAAAGGGATGGAGCAGAACGAGAGCAATGGAATCTGTTATGATAGAGTTATGTATATCATAAGTATTTCGCAGAGACTGAGGACCTCACTTACTAGTTTAGGAAGGAGAAGAGGAAGAGCGAGAGTTAGGCGTCGGCATTCACTGACCAGGGCGCACCGTCCTACTACGTCTGGTAAAGGACAGCACCGCGGTCGCAGCAGAGAGTGAGACGGCGAGATGGCAAGAGCGAAAGAAGCGAGTAAACAAAGGCGCCGAGAACGCGCCGTTTGTCCAAAACATAGCCTTCCAGGGGGATCAAATGAGGATCAGCGAGGTGGATATGCGCGAGCGCAAAGGAGAACAAAATCAAAGAGAGTCCCTCTTAGGGATAGAAGGAAGAGTTACTGATGAAGCAAAATAAGAAAAGTACCAACTATTAAAGATAAAGGAGGTGAAAACAAACGAACACACACACACACACATGCACACTACTCCGTGGTGCTGCATCTCTCTGTCTCAGGAAACAGCAACATGAAGTGAAGCACAAGGGGAGGACCAATGTGGGCACCATCACCACAAATGCAACGAAAAAAAGTGACACCTGAGGGCAGTAGCACACACACAACACACCAAAGTGCAGGCCTGAAGAAACGGCGTCTTCCTTCATCCGTTTGGGTGTACGTGTTTGTACGAAGATCAGAGCTGAAGTTGCAAAATGAGCTTACACACATATACACACATACATACATATATATGCATATGAGTCTTCGTGATTGCTGTTGATCTTTTCACTTTTTGTGCATGTGTGTGTGTGTGTGGGTGGGTGGGTGGGTGCATGCGTGCGGGTGCATACCGAATCCTCGTCCACCCTTGCCTGAAATGTCCTCGAATCGCTCATAACGAAAGTGAAAGGGAAGAGAAGAAAAACACGAAATGCATGGCAATGGGAGTAACCCGCACAAAAGGGCGGAACCCTTCATGGGGCCACCACACACGCCGCACTGGGCACACCTTTTATGCACAAAACGCATGCTTTGGCTGGCGTGCTGGCATGCACCGAGACGAACAGACGAATGAGACCATGACACGCATGCAAATGTGTTGTGCGTGAAAACGAGGGTGCCAGAGGCGAAGCGAGGCAGAGAGTTTAAAAGAGAGATGTGGAAGAAGGTAATAACCTAGAGAGGGGAGAAGATCGTGTTGAAGACATCTACATCGGCATAGTCATACGAGTACATACATGCAGAGGTATATGTGTTGCTGCTGTGCATACATGAGATTCTGAATGATCGAAAAACGGGTTTTGAAAGAAAAAAAGGGAAAGCGACAGGCAGACAAGTAGACAGGCAGACAGACAGGCCAGCAAAGAAAACATAAAGAAAAAACGGAGACGGCAATACGACCCGGCATATACCGCATGCACACACGCACACTCACACACGTTAACGGGTCTAATAGAGACAAACGAGTTCGAGGAAAAGGAAAAAGGCAAAGCAAAACACACGCACCAAGGTACTCCACGAAGTAGAGTTTTTTGAAAGAGTTTTCTTTCCTTTCTGCGCGTTCGGGTACGTGTGGAGTTCCCGATAGCTCAAAGAAGTACAAATATATACACATACATACATATACACATACATATACATATACATATATGTACGTGCGAGAGAGCGGCCGCTGGTGGTGGAAATGTTTCTTTTTTCTGGTGTTTGCGCTGAAGAATGAAGGAGGTTGCGGAAGGTGATCACGCGACTCACTCGATCATAATCCCCTCTTGACTACTGTATTGACTTCTGAATATTGGTGTCATCTCCATATCCTGCAGTTTTCTTTGCACACAGCGTGCGAGGGCGCCTGCGTGGGTGGAATGAGGTAGACACTTTTGAGGCCCTCAAAACACCGAGAGGGTGAGGGCAGAGTAAAACAAAGGGAGAAGGGGAACTTTATTATTGCTCCTCTCCCGCACTGATCACGTCGCTCGTACTGTGTGACGGAAGGACCATTACAGTCATACGTGTGCGCACAACAACACTGGTGGCAGCACAGCTCAGTGGGAAGAAGTGCACAGCGCAAACCAGCAAATCAAAACAACAACAAAAAAAGAAAAGCGGAGAGCCTACCGAAGTAGCGAAAAGGGAGTGGAGTGATGAAAAAGCGACAGCAGAGGGGAAGAGGGATAAGACAAAAAGAGAAACAACGAAAGAGAGAAGAACGGTGAACGAATTCGTGCCCCGCCCGCGACTGCTGCCCTCGACACATGGAGTTGGAGCAAGACAATCTACAAGCCGGCTCAGAGGAAGATGATCGTTTGAAAATGAGCACACGCGCACGACAACGACTCCTCTGAAAGTCAGCTTCAACCACCGCATAAGAGGTCCCCGCAGTTGTTGACTTCAAAGTAGCAGCAGTAGCGGCGTTAAACATCTGGTTGCCACAACCACAAAGAGGGGGGGGGGGCGGCAGAAAAAAAAAAATAGAGGGGGTCAGAAGCGAAGGAAAGAGGGACAAGGAGAGAAAGCTGAAACAAGTGAAACGCCCTCCCCGGAAAGAGATGTATACAAATCACTCGAAGCGAGAATACCGCCCCAAGCAGAAAGAGGGGAACGAAAGCACTAAGAAGTGCGGTGTGCAGCTCGCCCCTTTACTGTTCGTGTGCTCACGACTAACGAAAGAGAAAAGAGCCTTAACTTTTGGAGAAGAAAACACGCTGTACTATGCAGCGAGTCTGTCGTGTCTTGGCTCCAGTGCACAACACAGCGGAGTAGAAAAAGAGCACTCTTGCCTTTCGTCTTGAATGTCGAAGCACGCAAGGAGCTCACAACACGCACGCGCATAAGCAGAGTAACCAAAACTCGGTACAGGCGTACGCCCATCAAGCACAATGCTACTAGGCTACCTCAGTCGTGTCGCCCTCCCGTATAGCCACTCCGTCAAAGTTATCCGCCATCTTAGCCCCTGGCTCCCCCCATGGCTGCAGGAAGAAATACTCGATGACACAAGCCACGACGCCGATGCAGCCAAAGAAGATGAACGCGACAGCCTGGCCCCTGTTCTGGTTCCCTGACGGACCACCAGAGATGCCCTCCGTCGCTATTGGGTAGCAAATGTTGATGATCAGATTGAAAATGAACATCACACCCACCGTGATCGACGAGCCGATCGGCCGGAACGACTCAGGGAAGACATCCACTGCGAGAACGTAGAAGCATGGGCCCACGCCCATCTCGTAAAGAGCAATGAAGATGGCAATCCCAGTAATGGCAATGCCGCTCACTGCCTCGTCAGACTTCGTTACGCCAGGGTACACCGGAATGCCGCCGAGGAAGACGCAGCACAGAGAGCCGACAAAACCGCAGAAGAGGAACAGCGTCCGCATAGAGAACCTCCTCGAGAGCGGAATCACGCAGAACGTTGCCAGCATGTTCCACGCCATGACAATGATGTTGCCAACCAGAGGTTGCAGCCCAAGATTCGACATGATAGTAGGGGCGAAGTTCATGTTCGCGTTGATGCCGGTCAGCTGTGCCACGCACCCCATCGCCACGCCGTTCAGGATGGGTCCAATCATCTGCATCATGGTGTACTTCTCCGTCGCCTTCCTAGAAGCATCCTCATCCTTTTCCTCCTCGTAGTCCGCTCTCTTGCTCTTGCTGTAGCCGTCCTTCGTGATAAGTGGCAGGAAAAGCACAAAAATTGATAAGACCGTAGAAGCGGTGACGAGGACTTGCATCCGGCCCATGGTGTTGGCATTGCGGTTCGTATTGTAGTGAATCGTGTTGCCGAGCACCAGACCGAAGAACGAAGTGATAAAAATGCCTGTCGAGACCGAAACCTGGAACAGCGTGCCGAGTGTCTTGGCATGATCAGCGGGGGCAAACTTGTCCGTGTAGTGGGGGGACGCGATGGACTGCCAACCCAGAGGAAAGCCAAGCACGATACGCGCAACAAACAACACCCAGTAGTGAAACAATCCTGTTGCCAGATGCGTCAGAGCATTGCCAATTATGCTGATAATTCCAATAATCAAGAAGCTCTTTCGGTAGTCAAGACGCTTAGTCAGGTACCCGCCCATCAGTGCGCCAACCGTGGATCCAATGACCAAAGACCCAGCAAAAACGCCACTCTGGAGCGAGGAGAAGCCAACCTGGTTGCTGCAGGTGTTGGTAGAGTAGCTCCACTTGCATACAGAATCTGACAAGCAGCTCGCCTCGTCGCTGTACTTTAAGAAGCACGTCGTCTTGTCGGACCACCCGCACACCTCACCGTACGTCGTGTTGCCTGTGTACGTCGATGCGTTGAACCACCGGCACTTCGTCGCAGTCAGCGTCTCGCATGACTTTTCCGTTTTATACAGCTGGCAGTCGGACGCATATTCATAAATTGTGGAGTACGGACCAACAAATCCGAGGTTGTAACCATAGAGCAGTGGTGTGAGAACAATGGGAATTCCGACAACAAGGTTCTTCTTCGAAAAAAACAGTGTGCTCGACGGCGGCTGCGAAAAGTACTCCTCCTCATCGTCGTCGAGGGATGTCGGTAACTCCGGCGCCGAGGCGCGCTGCTTCGGCGTAACTAAGGGTGAGTCAGCAGCAACCAAAAGTGGTGGAAGCTCAGCATTACCCTGTATTATCGGCTTTTCCTGGCAGGGCTGTTTCGTCGGGGAGACGTCGGTGGAAGTCGTTGGCATCGACTCAATAGTCACTGGAACGTGGGTGTTCGCCTCTAAGAAATAAAGAGACATGCAACTGTTGCCTTCCTTCTCACTCTGGAAGTGCTTTCCAGAGAGTAAAAACAGAAGCACGGGGGGCTAAGGGCAAGTGAAAGATCCGCGCAGCTGCATTAATGTCTTCCTCGAATCGTGGCAACACCAAGAATGTAAACAAAAAAAAATAATGAAGAAAACCGAGAGCGAGAGAGAGACGGAGATATGCCCTTTAACGCAACCTCTTACGCACAGCGCTATAATGAGAACGGGACTGAGAAAAGAGAGACGGCAGAGAAGAAATCGAAGAACAGTGGGCCACAGAACTCCATAGAGAACCGCCTTCGCCTCCGTCAAGCTCTCCCAGGGAAACCTGAAATTTAGCATAAACACTCCACTCACCTTTTGTACAGAAGTAAGCGCTGCTAACAACTACACCATTTTTCTCCTGCATTCACAATTTCCCCTACACCTCCAGTTTTCACAATTAAAGTTTCCCCAGAAGTAACGTCGGGTTCCACCAGAAAAACCTCAGCAAAACCCGATTCCCACCATTCGTCGAATAACTCATCTTCACATAAAACATCATCGAAAAACAATACTTTATAACTCAATTTCTTTTTTCTGAAGATGATCAAACGCGTTCAGCAAGACAACAACACACACCCTTCCTCCCACACAGCAGCCGCCGACCATCAGCTGGTAGTGCATGTTATCCTTGTATCCGCACAGCGCGCAGCGGTCCACCGCCACGCACACGTCAGAGTGAGTATTGATTTGTCAGCATCACCGTCGCCACCCACGCGCACCACGCGCGCGCGCAACCACACCCAGAAGCGCAGCGCACATCAGAGATTGTTCACCCATGAAATACAGTAGTTGGTCGGGCGCGCACAGCCGGCAGCTACGCGATAGGCGTGTCCGCACACTCTGTATGTCATCACACGCGCGCTCAGCCACAACACACGCACACAGCAGCGACAGCACGCGCGCATCTCGCACCACCGATTGGACACAGTCGCCAAGGCCGCAAGGGCGTCATCCTGCCCGGAAGGTGCAGGCAGCAGCAGGAACAGCACATCAGCACATCAGCACACACACACACACACACACACACACACACACGCAGAGCATCATCCTCGGATATCGGTGTAGTATAGTATTCACTTGCATCGCATGTAATCATCGACGGTCGTTAGGTGGAAGACGCATTGTAATCATGCAGCTCGGCAGCAGCAGTGCGAGTATCATAGTAGTACCATGAAGCTGTTTCTATGCTGAGCAGATATATATATATATATAAGTAGTGCTCTTTGATATTTGTATATTGTTGTTATAAAGTAAGAGGTCTGTGATGATAGGTGAGGAGGTTGTTATCTTTGTTCCTACGATTACGGAAAAGACATTGGCGTAGCAATAATATTGGTATTATGAGGTATGTTGAAGCCTCTGTATCTGAGTGATCTATGGTGTATCTATGTGTTATTTTTCACAATATTGGTTAGTAGAGTATTCATATTCGGGGCACAATTTATGTTTTTAAAGTCCACAATGCCTTTTTCCCATGAGCCCCGCTACCTACAATTCTCTCCCTCTCCCTAACTTACACCTCAGTCGTCCAGAAAAATAGCACTCTTCCCACCTACTACTGCACCATCATATATTCCCCAACCCCAACTAGTCTCTATCTTCTCACGAGCATTAATACTAGCATCCACAATCATTCTTCCACTTAATTTCTCAAACATATCTCACCTATCCCGACCTAACTCCAGTCTCAATCTCTACCACCTACCTCTCTTCTCTGTCGCCCCGCCCCTATTCCAGACTCCTCTCCTTTTCATCACGCTACTTATCTCCCTGCATACCTTCTACTCCTTCCCCACCAATAACATCTCTAACCTATCTATACCGTATACTTCCCCCTCTTATAACTTCCTCATTATTAAATACATCACACAGTCACAACATACGACACATTCACACCCTACCTAAGCTCCCTACATTTCACCANNTCCAAAAAAAAAAAAAAAAAAAAAAAAAAAAAAAAAAAAAAAAAAAAAAAAAAAAAAAAAAAAAAAAAAAAAAAAAAAAAAAAAAAAAAAAAAAAAAAAAAAAAAAAAAAAAAAAAAAAAAAAAAAAAAAAAAAAAAAAAAAAAAAAATCCCCC
>NC_009325.2:101987-111987 GCF_000002845.2 Leishmania braziliensis MHOM/BR/75/M2904
TTCCCCAGAAGTAACGTCGGGTTCCACCAGAAAAACCTCAGCAAAACCCGATTCCCACCATTCGTCGAATAACTCATCTTCACATAAAACATCATCGAAAAACAATACTTTATAACTCAATTTCTTTTTTCTGAAGATGATCAAACGCGTTCAGCAAGACAACAACACACACCCTTCCTCCCACACAGCAGCCGCCGACCATCAGCTGGTAGTGCATGTTATCCTTGTATCCGCACAGCGCGCAGCGGTCCACCGCCACGCACACGTCAGAGTGAGTATTGATTTGTCAGCATCACCGTCGCCACCCACGCGCGCGCGCAACCACACCCAGAAGCGCAGCGCACATCAGAGATTGTTCACCCATGAAATACAGTAGTTGGTCGGGCGCGCACAGCCGGCAGCTACGCGATAGGCGTGTCCGCACACTCTGTATGTCATCACACGCGCGCTCAGCCACAACACACGCACACAGCAGCGACAGCACGCGCGCATCTCGCACCACCGATTGGACACAGTCGCCAAGGCCGCAAGGGCGTCATCCTGCCCGGAAGGTGCAGGCAGCAGCAGGAACAGCACATCAGCACACACACACACACACACACACACACACACACACACACACACACACACACACACACAGAGCATCATCCTCGGATATCGGTGTAGTATAGTATTCACTTGCATCGCATGTAATCATCGACGGTCGTTAGGTGGAAGACGCATTGTAATCATGCAGCTCGGCAGCAGCAGTGCGAGTATCATAGTAGTACCATGAAGCTGTTTCTATGCTGAGCAGATATATATATATATATATATATATATATAAGTAGTGCTCTTTGATATTTGTATATTGTTGTTATAAAGTAAGAGGTCTGTGATGATAGGTGAGGAGGTTGTTATCTTTGTTCCTACGATTACGGAAAAGACATTGGCGTAGCAATAATATTGGTATTATGAGGTATGTTGAAGCCTCTGTATCTGAGTGATCTATGGTGTATCTATGTGTTATTTTTCACAATATTGGTTAGTAGAGTATTCGTATTCGGGGCGCAACCTATGTTTTTGGAGTATGATATGCTTTTTCAGATGAGGTTATGTAGCCGTGAATTGTTTGCTTCACTGGGACTAAATATATGTTATATCGGAAAATTGTTTGAAGTATATTGGTGACCAGGGCCTGGGAGTCTCAGAGAGAAAGGCACAACAAACTTTGGAAGCCAAATTTTGGCCGTACGTGGGTACTTCCCTAAGGTGATAGGATGAGGTTAGTGGTGTAGGTACAGCAATTACAGTGGTTTTTAATTTCGTATATATTCGACGCACATAGTAAGCGTATGTTTGGTCTCCTCATAATGTGTAACTGATCGCCACCGGATAGAGTGACGCAAAGCTTTGCTTCCTGATCAGCACTGCGTGGTATTAGTTGTCTTTTCTTTGGATGTCGACAAAAATGTTGAACGCGACGATTTGTGTGATATAGGCTCACTTGTTTCCAATTTTTTTGTCGTTGACTTACCCTACTGTGATGGATCGATAGTGAAATAGCTTGATACAGGATGAGCAAAAAAAAGGTGAAAATGATTCGAGTATGTTGGCTTGATTATTATGCATGAGGAGAACTGTACACTTCAAGAACATCACGCTGTATACGAGTCAGAGTAGAATGCCTAAACTGTTCGCAATATTATAAATGATGGGCGCAGAGTACAATTGCCCTTATAACGCTCCGTTGAAGTACATTAAAAAAGCACCTAGTTAGTGGAAGCAGGTCTCAATTTTTTTGTTGTTGAAATAACACATGTCACGAGTATTTACAGTAAACATCCATTACGGAAGTTACGAACTTTTTTGTATCTCATGCACCAGAAGCAACGTAATAATAGTAACAATAATAATCACACTAAGTTAAAGCCAGAAGATACGTCGTACTGAATAGTTGGTAAGACGGTGGAGATAAACTTCAAGAATAGAAGCATTGCTAAGTGAGTGGGGAAAACAAACGGCTCAGCGTTCGGGACATTTGCTTTTTCACGATCGTAGTTTTCCTGCATTCGATGCATCAGACTGCGCATCGTCTCAGCGTGGCGGCAAGGGTGAATACTGATGCATGGAATCGAGAGAATAGGATGAGGATCGATGGTTACTGTCTTACCATAGTTGGAGCGGTAAACATCTTCTTTCATTTGATCCAGCGTGAGAGGTGTGACATGATCACTAGTGTATCCCACCAAATACATGCGCGGTGTTTGGTAGTACCTGTCGTAAACAATGTAAACATCGTAGATACGCAGGCTTGAATTGTCCTTTGCCGTGGCGATAAGGTCTTCTTCGCCTGAATCATCGTCATGTTCGTCCCATGTGAGTACTTTGTCCTCTTCGATAACTGTGGTGGGTAGGGCGACCTGCGGAACTTCTGTCAACACAAAGCCGTCCTCATCAACTGTCTCTGGTGAAGCGCTTGAATGATCCACTGGAGCTCGCTCATTGCACGGTGCACCACGGTAGACAATGCACTTTTTTTCTTTCGGAAGATAGTCTTGCACACTCTCAGGGCCACCAATCCACTGCCACACAGGGTTCTTATGTACAAGTTCGTCTCCTGCCTCCACAAACTCTTTTGGGGTGAGCCGCCCTGTCGTTTGAAAATCACTTGTGGTTTTCACATTGTGGAGCTTGTTGTGAACATGTTTGAAACCCTCGTATAGCGAACGTCGTATGGACATTTCAAAGAAACACAAAGAGCTATGCAGTCAGTGTTAGTTGCATCAGATAGCATGTATTTACAAAGATAGGAAAATCAAGACTCTTATTTCCTGTAGCGGGTGCACACAGGTGAGAGGAGAGATAAGTCAACATAAAATGACAGATACAGAAAAGAGAAGAAGTTTTCATTCTTTTAGACAGACAATAGAGAAGGCATTTTTTGGTTATGTAATGCTTTGCGAATGGGCTTAATCACGTAGGGACAAGAACCCGCTAGCAACATAAGAAACACAAGCTGTCTTCACTGCTTTTTACAGCAAGTTTCATCAGCTCAACACCGAACACACTTTGCATCTGCGTATGTTAGCGTGACAAGCTTTTCTGTCTATTACCACCCTGAGAAAAGGCACAAAAAGATGTCGCCTCTATTCATCAATCTCAACACCACTTGCTTTCTTCCAGCAGTGGAGAACTATCATCACAGGGGGGTATCCTCAGCGCGCAGCTTCTCAGGGTTCCGTGCGCCCACTCTGCGTGGGGAGGCCGGGAAGCTCCCCCCTCTATCGCTGCCAAATGCCGAACCGCTCCTGGTGGTGGCAGTGCCAAGAGCCTACGACGTAGAGGAGCCAGAGCAATGTAACACGCCGGGTGTCCGAAGTCAGGCCCTGGATGGCATTGCGTCGGAGCGACCTGCGGCAGCAAACGCGCTTGCGCCACCCATGTGATGAGCAGGGTGCCTGCGTGACTCGAAGGTATCTCGCCCGGCCCTCGCTGTCCACTGGTGGGGGGAGCGCGCGCCACCGTGAAAGATGCACCACGGGGCGACCGGCATAAGGAGGGGCGCCGCTGTGAGACAGGCTGCGATGCGTGAGGGGTGGGTGTGGGCAGTGCCCGAGGCAGAGACCGCGCTAAGATGACTGAGGCGGCGCACTGCCGTAACGGGTGTGTCTGCGCTTGCTTCGCACCACGCAGTGGCCCTGTGGCTAGGCGGGGGCGGCGTGGCGTTGAGCTCACGATGTATAGGGGGGATGGACGCGTCGAGGAAAAACACCAAAAGCTTAGCGCCATCGTTTTGAGAGGGAATGAAAAAAAGAAGTACCCCTGGCGGGACTCGAACCCGCAACCTTTTGCTTAGGAAGCAAACGCCATATCCATTAGGCTACAAGGGCGGTTGTTTTTATGCGGTGTAGTTCTGCGGGTGATATGTATTGCGGAATAGCCGCTAAAACTACTCCAGGCGGGATTCGAACCCGCAATCTTTGGATTAGAAGTCCAAAGCCTTATCCATTAGGCCACTGGAGCACTGTAACTTGTATTTTTCTTGGGTGCGCGGTGAGTGGTTGGCTCTCTTGTCTGAGGTATCTTTTTTTATGTCCGTCGGGCGTGTAGCTCAGTGGTAGAGCGCCTGTTTTGCATACAGGAGGCCTAGGGTTCAAACCCCTACTCGTCCATTTTTCCCGCTCGAGGCCGTCGCTTCTGTTCTGCGGTTCTCGTGTTTGCATTGCTGCTTGTTTTTCTCCGCCTTGTGGGGAAAATGGGTGTGGGTGTTTTCGTCGGCCCTGGGTCGCGTTCTGCCGCCGAGGGCGCGGCCGCTCTTTTCTTTTTTCGCTTGGGGGGGGGGTGGGGGAAACCCGCGTGGCCCCGGCCAAACGCCGCCGCCCCCCGCCGTTCGCGCTGGCGGCCAGCGGAACAAGGAACCCTTTCCGCGGGGACTGGGCGGAATCACCGCGACAGGTGCTTCAAGATATCACGCCCATTTCGCCTCCCCGTGGTTGGCGCCCGGCTTGGCGTTGATCATGCGTTCCGCGCGCCCCTCCCCCACCTTGCAGACCGTGGGTTTGCTGACGGAGCCTTTGCTGATGACCCGGATGCCGATCCCTACCCCGTGAAAAACCGCCAAACCGCGATGCGGCGCCAATAAAACTGTTGAAGCCAAGGTTCGCCAGGCGGAGCTGCCAGTCGTAGTCCTCAAAGTAGGCGAGATAGTAGCTCTCGTCGAGCAAGCCGCTCGACCAGCAGCGCCAAGCGCGACACCAGAAAGGTGCAGCATGGACATGGTCTCGTAGTAAAACATCCCCACATGCCCCTTGAACTCGCTCCGCTGCGCTGCAAAGGTGCTGTACCTAATCCGGTCCCTTAGGAGCATGGCCGCAGAGAGGGCGGGTGTGGTCTGCTGTAGGGGAGCGTAGTGTCGGCCGCCCCGCTGCGCGCGTGTCTACCTCCTCCTCCAGCGCACCAATGCGGGCCGTGCCGGGCGGGGAGGGGGGAGGGGGCTGCATTTCGTACATACCGGGAATGTACCGGTCAAAGTACACATCACAGTTGAGCACGCCATTAAAGGGCACTTCGGCATGCGGCTTCTGCAGGGCTACCCGCTACTCTTCGTTGGCAGCCGCGGCGTAGTCAATATTCTGCGGTCGGTACTCGACGATGAGTCGCTCCGGCGGCACCGCGGCGCGCAGCTTCGCCAGAAGCACAGTCATCTCTTCCTCTGCGCCACTCTGCAGGATGTCAAGGTAGTGCGCCCGTGCGGGCACGCGGCACATGAACATGTCGAGGTCATCCAACTCCAGCGTCAGCAGCAAAATCACGAACGGGACGATGGTCTCAGCTGGAACTCCGTCCATCTGCAGCCACCTGCGTGTGCAAGTGAACAGCTCCACATTTGTCACTGGCAGGCTCGGCAGCGCCGTGACCTAGACCTCCTTACCTTCGTGTACTGGTCCCACCGCCACAACAGGCAGCGAGTGCAAGATGAGAATCCTTGCGCTGGCCGCTACAGGCATACAGGCTACGAACAGCAGGTAGCACTACGCAGGAAGAAAGTCACGACAGTACAACCCCCGCTGCTCCTCGTCGCGTTTGCGTGTGTTTGGGCGTGTGTGCCGCTGGCGGACGTGGGTATTCCTGGAAAGAAGCGATGCGTAGGATAAAGCGCGGGGACGAGAAAGAAGACAGAAGAAGCACATCGACAACTAAAGAGAGATGCTGGGCGAAGGAAGGAAGGAAGGGGCTTGGGATGCTCGACAGTGCGCAACTGGCAACCCCTCCCCCCATAACAAGGGAGGCGCGGATGATTCACACGCGGCGCACGGTCATACTTATGTCAACCTCACCCTCTTCACCCTAATTGTCCCAACTCGCAAAACAAACAGGGAAACACAAGACACACGCACATCTATCACAGTGCTTTGCTTTTACCTGTCTACCTGGGCGCAGCCTGTCGAGTTGTCGCTCTTTTCTTCACTGGGTACTCCCATTGCGCTTTTACTGCAACCGTCTGCTCTGCTCTCCCCCTCCGCATTGACCCTCCCTTCTCCCTCTCGCTGTGAGTGTTCGGATTTACTGATGCGCGCGAAAGAGATGGGTAGAGGGCAAAAAAGGGAGACTGAGTGAGGGGAGGAGTGACGAGTGACGTTATTGAACTTTTTTGCTTAGCATGCCGCAGCACACATACCTGCCACCCTTCCCATCTCTCCGGATCACCGCCTGCCGCTTCTAACTCTTCTCCTCCTTCATCTTCTTGGGTTTCTTCTTTGTGGCAGCGCTGAGGAACGCATCGAGGCCCTGTGCGTGCTCGTGATGTTCCTTCTGCTTCTTCTGCATCGCCTGCGCCACATCTGCCGCACCGCTCTGCTTCAGCTGGCGGGTTGCCGCCTTGTCCTCGAGCAGCTGCTTGCGGTCCTCTTGACGCATCGCCTCCTCCTTCTCGAACTCAGCACGCACCACATTCTTGTAGTCGTCCAGGGAGCCGTTGAACGGCATCACCTTCTTGGCCCCGGCGACCCAGATTTGCATCTCTGTCGACTCGATGAGGCGTGCGTCGTGGGTAACAACCAGCACGCCGCCCTTGAAGCCACGAATGGCCGTGCAGAGCGCCTCGATTGACTCAACGTCCAAGTGGTTTGTAGGCTCATCAAAGAGGAGAAAATGCGGGGACTCGGCGCTGATCGCCGCAAACGCCACTCGGGCCTTTTGGCCGCCACTCAGTGTCGCTATTTGGTTCTTGTGCACAATGCCCTCGAGGCCGAAGCTGCCCAGGAGCCGCCGCGCCTTGTCTTCCTCTGGAATCCCCAGCGCCTGGATGCACTCCACCGGCGTCTTCTCCAGCGGCAGCTTGTCGACAAAGTGCTGGTTGTAGCGGCCGATGCGTACCTGACGGTTTAGCGTAATGTACCCGGCCGTCGGCTCCAGCACACCGGTCATGAGGTTCAGCAGAGTACTCTTGCCAATGCCGTTCGGACCACAAAGAGTGATGCGGCTGTCCGTCCATAAAGCGCAGCTCACGCCCTGAAACAGCACGGGGCCACTTGGGTAATTGAAGGAGACGTCATCAAGCTTGCACACGCACCCGTCGCGCAGCTCCGGCGGATCGGGAAAGGGGAAGTTGACGGTGTAATCCCGCCTCTTCTCGAGGAAGAGCGGGTCCAGGCGGCCGCTGTTTACCTGATCCTTGATCCAAGCCTCGACCTGCACGTTTGACATGCCGTTGCGCTTCTTGTCGCGAATTGTCTTGGCGACCGATTCGTACTTCTTGTCCAGCTCCTGATGCCTCTGCTGCAACTGCTCGTCGAAGCCACTGTAGCTACCGCGGTAGTAGTTCAGCAGGTAGTTCTCAACGTGAACCATGTGCGTGCACACCTCATCCAGGAAACCCGCGTCGTGCGAGACAACGATCAACGTCTTGGGTCGCTTCGCCGTCTCGCTGTACGCCTTCGTCAAGTAGGACTCCAGCCAAATGACAGCGTTCAGGTCGAGGTGGTTCGTCGGCTCATCGAGCATGAGCACGTCGGGCTCAATGAACACGGCAGAGGCCAGGGCAATGCGCTTGCGCCAGCCACCGCTGAAGCTACTCGTGGGCCGCTCATGCCACTGGGTGGGAAAGCCAAGACCGAAGAGAATTCGCCGGGCACGGGCATCCGCTTGGGCAGCACCCATTATATCGAGCTCCTCTTCCAAAAAGTGCAGCCGCTCCATCTCCGCCCCCGAGAGCTCCACCTTGGCCCCCAGCAGCTTCGCCTCCTCGGCGTACGCGTTTTGCTTCTTGTGGCTCTGCAGCACCGCATCGACAGCGCTCAACTCCGAGGCAGTGAACTCCTGCTCCTGTTCCACCAACAACAGGTCGAGGTTCGACTGCACCGGAAGCTCACGGCTCGCCAGCAGGCGCAGAATTGTTGACTTTCCGCGCCCGTTCGGCCCCATAAGACCATATCGAGACCCAGCAGACAGCTTCACCGTCGCGTCCTTGAAGAGCGCCTTGCCATTCACAGAGACGGAGACCTTGTTGAAGGTGATATTGCGCGAGCCCTCCGCGACCTGGTCCGTCTCGAGAGTGACGGAGAAAGGGTTGTCGGTGTCACCGTTCACGGCGTTCGCCTTCTTGGAGAGTTGACGCAGCTCCTCTGCCTGCTTCTCGCTCTTTTCAATCTTCTTGCGCTCCTTGCGAGTCATCGCGGAGGCATTGGAGTGCTCGGCAGCTTCATGTGACGCGTCCATGGCAGGTGAAAAAAAGAGAGAAAATATATCGTCACAGAGTGATCGGACTGAGTAAACGTGTGCGTGCGTGTGTCTGCGTATTCATGGAGCAGGCCACTTATGCGCTCCTGCATAGCTCCCTTTTTCGAAAACGTGAGTAGTCCGACGCACAATCCAGCAGCGGCAGAGGTCAGGCACACAGACCAGGTAGACAAGTGAATGAAGATAACACCACCAACGCACACAAAACGCACGTACGTTTGTGTGAGAAAGACGGATCCAGTCAAGGAAAGGACCAAAGAGATGCAGACGAATACGAAGGGGGAGAGCAGAAGGAACATCATGAGAAGGACAGGGGCGGGGGTGCAGCTGTGAGCGCCGGGCAAACGAGGGGAATTCTCCACTGTGCCGTGCACGGGTGCGCTGCCGAACATCAAAAAAGACCTCCGCAGTGGGCAGCAACTCACGCCAACGAAGCCGCCCACCAGCAACGTCGCATGTGCCCCACCATCACCTATTCCTCCGACCAGCGCCGCTTAAGAGCATGCGTGGGTGTGGGTGTGTGTGAGAGGGAAGCTACAATGCGCTTCTCTTCTCCCGTGATGTGCCGTGCTGCAAGTCAACACAAGAAAACGACAAGTCGCTTCTTTGGGTACGTATGCGTTGATGTTTGCGCTCGCGTATGGGTTCACATCTTTAACAGTTTGCGGGGCAACGCAGTTAATAAAAACTGAGAGGAAAGAGAACTGAAATAGTGGACAAAGGCACCGGCCTGACGTAGAGACTCGCCACCTCAAGCGACCTTCCCTCAATCACCACGCGCCCCGATGTAGCCGCTTGTGAGCATTGACGCGACACATTACGCCCGCCGTTCCCTCTCCAAGTTAGTCGTAGCCTGACCGTTAATAATCTATTTCTCTTCGACTCCCTCTCCCCTACCTCAGATTACAAATAAGACCGAAATACAAAAAGCAAAACAAAGAAAGAGCGGCATATTTGTAACGAGGGGTGAGGGAAGCACCAGCGACTGTTCGTGCTGTGCCGCAGAGTCCCATTATCGGCATGTATCCCGCTGCTTTCACAACCGCCAAGCAAGCTCACTCATGTCTGCAGTCTTCCTCCTGCTGCTCCCCTTAGCGATCAATCTTTACCTGCAACCTCTATGCATTTTCCTCCGATTGTCCGTCCATATCAAAACATATCGCCACCACGGTTAACATTTCCACGTCTTCAACGCGAAATAAATAAAGACTCACAACGCAGACTCCGCTGAAAAGAATAAAATTGCATACAAACACTGTACCACACAAAACAACGAAAGATCTTGTGGGGTACAAAGCATCGCATTGCTGGGGGGAAGCAGCAGCGGGGAAAGAGGAGGGGGTGCACAGCCGATGCGGAGACGTGCCCACCCCTCTCGTGAAGGACGTGTAGGCAAGCGAGCGGGCGATTGCTTCGTATCGGAGGGAGAGAACAAGCAGCCACGCCAGCTCGCGCTCGCGTGCAGCACGGCAACCATGACAGGCAGGCGCGTGCCCCTGTCCCCCTCGCTGTGCCTCCGCTCTCGTTGGTTTTGTCTCGTTTGTTTGTTTGTTTTTGGCCGACTGCGCCGTGGGGCGTCCACGCGTACGCACACACGCGCCCACGCAGGAAAGAAAACGCCTCCGCATGTGGATGACGTTGCGCGGGTGTCTGTGCGCGCGCCAGGGCCACGGCAGCAGTACCCATCCAAGGCAATCGCGGGAGCGGACGCCACCAATACCCCAACGCCCATCCCCCACCGGGTCCGCCGTGCCGCACGCAGAGAAAGAGAGAGACAGGG
>NC_009325.2:121024-124056 GCF_000002845.2 Leishmania braziliensis MHOM/BR/75/M2904
CTTGTGCTCTGTACCGCGGCCCCGTTGCTTTCCTTTCGTTTTCCGGTTTTACTTTTCTTTCCGTTAACGCATAAGAGGTATCTGCAGTGATGATACCCGTAAAGGAACTTTCACCACGCCCCTCCCCAAAAGAAGAGAGGAGGATTTGCACATGCCACCAAGCGATTCATTCAGTCTGCTGCTGAGAGAAAAGAAATACATAGCCAGACAAGCGGTGCCTTTTATGCCTGTAGCCAGAAAAACATTCGTGTGCTAACTTTGCCATCTTGGGCAATGCGCTTGCTTGCAGTATTTCACTGCTTGGTTGTGCA
This sequence comes from Leishmania braziliensis MHOM/BR/75/M2904, assembly GCF_000002845.2. Lineage (NCBI taxonomy): Eukaryota > Euglenozoa > Kinetoplastea > Trypanosomatida > Trypanosomatidae > Leishmania > Leishmania braziliensis. Next base: position 121,336 of record NC_009325.2, read on the forward strand.
CGCACACGTAGACCCACCCATCCATCATGTTCACAGCGGTGTTTGCGACACCCTCCCTCTCTCAGCCAGCCACGCACGGAGGTAGAAGGCGAATGCGGCTCTGACGCTACCGCCGTAGCACGTGCGCCACGCTCTCCACCGCACCTGCTTTCCTTTTTGCTCGGTCCGCTCTCCATCTCTTTCTCTCTTCTTGGCTTTCAGTCTGGTCTCCACGTCTCGCGGGAGTCATGCCACGGACTCTCCGTGATGACACTCTCACCTGCACCACTTTCCACCAACGTACCCGCCACCGTCACCTTATTCTCTCATGACTCCCTTAGCACCCCATGAAGCGCACCGAGACCCACGAGGTCCTACGGGAGGCCGAGGCGTTCGCCGCCGAGTGAGCCACTCCAGTCTGCCCCACCCTTTGCCCGCTGGGCCCCCGGAGGGGTGGCCGGCTGCTGAAAGCGTGTGAGTGTGACGAGATACACAACAGCATGCTGGTTCGGGGGCATCGCCGGCTTTGAACGCCGCAAGCTCTGCGTATGCAGCCCCATCTCTCCTCACTCTCCATAAGGACAGCCAGCACAAGACGGACAGGTATCCGACACTGTCTGCGGAGCTGTTGCTCACTGTGGAGGAGAGCCAGGGCTGTCCTTACCACTTTCCTGGAACGAAAACGGAGGTCCCTATCGACCACGGCGGCGTGCTGACCATGAAGCTGGTGAGCACCCTGTCAGGGGGCGCGAGAGGATCCGGGCCAAGGCGGAGCGACGCGTGCGTTGCGACGGCGTGGAGGGCCTGTTTCGTGCCGATCGCGTGCACGAGCTGAAGCCGGGTGAGCGCATCACGATGACGCGGGGCCGCTGCCATGACCTGCGCACCAAGATCAGCACCGGCAGGGTGCTTGCTTGTGCGGTGAGCCAGTGCAACGCGGGCACCGTGATCCGCTTCCCTGAGGTTCTGAAGGGCGACCGCCTTCCACACTTCCTGCGCAACGCGAGTCTGTCGGTGGCCACGGAGGCCTCGCTCCACCCGAAGCACACCACCATTCGTACTCGCCGCTTTTGCACCAGGCGACAGGTTCTCCCTCCCTTTCCGTTGATTCGCCTCTCTTGCCTCTCGTCCCGCTCTCTTCCGCTGCCAGCACGTATGCGCATGAACAGAGCTGTCTTTCTTTGCCCGCTAACCCGATAACACTCCTTGAACATGACACCGCTGAGCACCACACGTTTCCACCGCCATACCAGCGCACCACTCCGAGACAGTAACATCCTCCACAAGACACCAGCGCACGCTGCCACAACTGCCACAGCGCTCGAGCGCATAACGCAACACACAAGCTCCACCCGACTGGGTAAGCTTTCGCTTTCTCTTCACTCCTCCTCCCGCGACACCCTTAGCGGGCGATCCATGGCACAAGCATTAGGGTACGCGTACACTGGTTAGGGTTAGGGTGTGGGCATTTTCTACCACGCCTTCCTATCCTTGCGACACCCTCTCCCACTGTACCGGAGAAATCCTCCCGAGGGCGAGTGCCAGAATACACGGGTTAGGGTTAGGGTTAGGGTTAGGGTTAGGGTTAGGGTTAGGGTTAGGGTTAGGGTTAGGGTTAGGGTTAGGGTTAGGGTTAGGGTTAGGGTTAGGGTTAGGGTTAGGGTTAGGGTTAGGGTTAGGGTTAGGGTTAGGGTTAGGGTTAGGGTTAGGGTTAGGGTTAGGGTTAGGGTTAGGGTTAGGGTTAGGGTTAGGGTTAGGGTTAGGGTTAGGGTTAGGGTTAGGGTTAGGGTTAGGGTTAGGGTTAGGGTTAGGGTTAGGGTTAGGGTTAGGGTTAGGGTTAGGGTTAGGGTTAGGGTTAGGGTTAGCGTTGTGACTCGGTCCGCCACAAGGTACGCGGAGTAGAAGCCGACACCGAACTGGCCGATCATGCTCATGTCGCCGCCGGCCTCCAGTGCCTCCATGAACGCCTTCGTGCCGGAGCGCGCGATCGTGCCCAGATTGTTCACGAGGTCCGCCTTGGTCATGCCGATGCCGTTATCCTCCACCGTCAGCGTCTTGTTCGCCTTGTCCGGCACCACGCGGACGCGCAGGTGAGTCTCCTCGCCCAGCACCGACGGGTCCGTCAGGCTCTGGTAGCGGATCTTGTCGCACGCATCCGACGCATTGCTGATCAGCTCGCGCAGGAAGATCTCCTTGTTCGAGTAGAAGGTGTTGATGATCAGCGACATCAACTGGTTGATCTCCGCCTGGAACGCGAACGTCTCCGTCATGGTTGCCGCAGGGGGTTCTGGGGGAGGGGGGAGCAGGTACTCGTAACGGTTGGGGGAAGAGGGGGGGGTGCGCGTGCGTGGCGAGAGGGACACTCCTGTGCTGCTGCTCTGGGCGATGTTTTTTGTGTGGTTGTTTATAGCGTAGACTTATGTAGTATTTGTAATAATGGGGAAGAAATGCTCGCAAGGGAAAGGGAGAAGATGTAGAAGCGGGTCTGTTGTGGGTGAGGTTTATGTAGGATGGAGTTGTTGTTGAGGGAAAGAAGTGGCAAGCGGGTGTTTATGCCGGGGCGTCACGACGAAGTGAAGGAAAATGTAGGGTGGAGGCGAAGGATGGTATAGTGAAACAGGGGAGGCAGTGGAAGGCTTCGATGGGTTGCAGGCAGAGGTGACTGTGAAGGGCAGGATGTGGGATACGTAGCTGGGACGGCCACGCACGTGTGTCCTATATAGGCAGTGGAGTGCAGTAAGG
>NC_009325.2:124156-133914 GCF_000002845.2 Leishmania braziliensis MHOM/BR/75/M2904
AGTTCGCCTTGTCCGGCTCCACGCGGACGCGCAGGTGAGTCTCCTCGCCCAGCACCGCCGGGTCCGTCAGGCTCTGGTAGCGGATCTTGTCGCACGCATCCGACGCATTGCTGATCAGCTCGCGCAGGAAGATCTCCTTGTTCGAGTAGAAGGTGTTGATGATCAGCGACATCAACTGGTTGATCTCCGCCTGGAACGCGAACGTCTCCGTCATGGTTGCCGCAGGGGGTTCTGGGGGAGGGGGGAGCAGGTACTGGTAGCGGTTGGGGGAAGAGGGGGGGTGCGCGTGCGTGGCGAGAGGGACACTCCTGTGCTGCTGCTCTGGGCGATGTTTTTTGTGTGGTTGTTTATAGCGTAGACTTATGTAGTATTTGTAATAATGGGGAAGAAATGCTCGCAAGGGAAAGGGAGAAGATGTAGAAGCGGGTCTGTTGTGGGTGAGGTTTATGTAGGATGGAGTTGTTGTTGAGGGAAAGAAGTGACAAGCGGGTGTTTATGCCGGGGCGTCACGACGAAGTGAAGGAAAATGTAGGGTGGAGGCGAAGGATGGTATAGTGAAACAGGGGAGGCAGTGGAAGGCTTCGATGGGTTGCAGGCAGAGGTGACTGTGAAGGGCAGGATGTGGGATACGTAGCTGGGACGGCCACGCACGTGTGTCCTATATAGGCAGTGGAGTGCAGTAAGGCAGGGGTGCGGAGGACGGGATGTACGAGATTCTCCCTTTCACAACTGACTGAAGAGCGACACGCTCTTAGGAATGGAGTGGGAGGCTCGTCTACAATGTGCCAGGCATGATTAAAGAGTAGGACGCATAGTGCATGTGTGAAGGGCGGGGACTAGGGTGTAGAGAATAGGGAGGGAGAGGACGCTACAAGTAGGGACTCAGGGAAGCTTAAAAATTATATGCGAACCTCTCCCTGCGCGCAGGGAGAGGCAGTCACAGTCACCTCCAAGGAACGTGTTCAAGTATGCCCTGCAGTCCACCCTTCATTGTTTTCATTGACAGACATCACAATACACACATCACGAGGCTAAAGGAAAGGCAGAGAGACCGAAGAGGAAAGGCGAGTGGATCTCTATCGAATGCGGAAAGAAGCTGAAAATGCCTCGGTATATCGAAAGTACTGCGCAGCAGTACACTTTTTTTGGGTGTGGGTGTTGGGGGTAAAGGGGAGGGAAAATGTGATGTTAGCGCCAGTCAGCACCCCTGGTCACCGCAGCGGCTCTTCCAAGAAATTACTGAGATCCTGGTGGAGTGGCTTCCGTCCTTGATCTACACACCCCACGCCGTTGCGCTCACCGCCACGAGCGGTGCTCTTTTCGAAGACCCGCCAGAACTTTAACGTCTCATCTGCCTGGGCAGCGCAGACACGCTCCTGGTCTGGTGCCATGGTGAGACAGCTCAGTGAGGCATCGCAGTGGAGCGCGGTGAAGGTGGTGAGGAGGTGGAACGTGGATGCCTTTCGAAGTTGCAGCTGCCCTTTGTTTTTGTGGGCCGTGAGCACCTCGCCATTCGTTCCGTGGCAGACCAAGCCAGAGATGGGATACTGTGTGTTGACGGCGCGTGTTACGTACTGGGTGAGGTGCTCGTGACTGCAGCCGAACCCAACAACCTCCTCATCGGGCATGGTATCCATCTCGATGGTGCGCTTAGGGGCGTGAGTGTCGATGAGGCACATAATGCCGTCCTCACCGCCGGTGAAGAGGCGGCTGCGCTTCTGCGGGTCCCAGCGGGCTACGTTGACGCTGCCTTGGTGAACGCTGTCAAACGCATAGCGCGGTGTTGAGGCACGTCGGGCGTCCCACACTCGCACTGATCCATCACTGCCGCCCGTCGCGAGGTAGAAGGGCTCTGCGGCGCAGTAGTGTAAGGTGGTAACGCCACCTACGTGACCCTCATAGATGGCCACCAGGGCGTCCTTCGCGCGGAGGTCGAAGGCGCAAGTGGTGCCGTAAGGTCCGTCAGATGCCACCGCCAACACCGGACCCTTCACGGACAGCCCCGTCACCTCCAGTTCCGGTGGAAGACGCACAATTCGCAGGAAGCTCGATGTGCGGGAGTCGAAGATGGCTGTGGTGCCATCCTGCACACTAATTGCCACGCAGGAGCACTTCTGCAGCCATTGAAGACAACAGATGCGCACGGCGTCGTCGAGCTCCACCACCTTCATGGCCTCGCCACTGTCGCCGCTCCACGAGTACAGAGACTGCCCCATCCCAATCGCGATGCAGTTGTTCACACCCCAGTCCAGCAACTGCGTCGCCTTGGGTGGAAACTGCGGCGCATCTAGGACCCGCTCAGGGGTGGTGTTGAAGACGCGGGCTCCACATATGCCGCGGCTTCCGCTGCCAGATGTGTAGATTGTGCGACAACGTACGCGGGGCAGCGCAGAGGAGAGACCCGCACCAACGGTTGTGGCGGTGGCAGTGCTGGCGACTACTCTTGCGGTACCCTTAGCTGAGAAGGTGGCGAGACGAAGCGAAGAGGTCTCTGTTGGACTGGCCGTAACCAACGACCGCGGAGTCGCCTCAGCATGGGTGGTATCTGCAAACCGCAGCACCTCGCCTCCAAGTCCTCTGCGCGCAGAGTTGACTGGACCGTCCGCACTGGCGTGCAGACTACTCCCACATTTCGCAGTGCTGAGGCCGGTGACGCCTCTTTCGTCCGACATGGCGGTGCTCGACTCACACACACTCAGGTTTGCACCTGACGTCAGAATAGCTCGAGTGTACACGGTTGCACCTGGATCGTCTGTGCTGCCGCCGTTCACGGCCGTCACTACGCCACCCCGATGACCGATGAGGTGGTCCGCCAGCACATCGTTGTAGAGTGAGGTCATGTAAGAGGAGTCGTCCGACACCATAGACTCGGAGAAGCTTGTGAAGGCGCTAGAGGAGGGTGTTGGGGCCGCCGCTGCAGCATACCCGTTCGCGTTAGTAGCGGTGGCTGTGGACAGATGAGTGGCTCCTGGAGTGACGTAGCGACTGGTGGGAGCCGCAGCGCAGTAAGGGTTGCGGCTGTAGTCTCGTCCGCCGCAGCAGCTTACGCTGAGCGGTGAGCCCACGGATGTCTGGGCCCCGCAGGCAGTGGATGCCATGAGGTTGAACGATGAAACCGTCATATCAATGCCGGCGCGCTGGGGGATGTGCCGTGACAGGCGCTGCGGTGCGCTATGTCGCCCCTCCTCGTCCTCGTCGTCCCCCTTGTCATTGTGACACAGCGTCCAGAATGGCTCTGTAGGAAAGACCTCTCGCGACGCTCGGCGATGTTCAGAGCGGGTGCTGCGGCGAGTCGATCGCCCCTCCGTCCTGAACAACCTCGCCTCCCGCGAAAGTGCGGACGGCCGCCCGTTGCTTTCAGGTGACTCGGAGTTGCTATCAGGCGTCCACTGCTGCATCGTCGACGCGCCTTCCTTTTGAGGGTGGACCGAGCGTCCTTGTACGGGATGGTGAACGCGTCTGCCCGTCTAAATCCAGTCCTGAGCCGGGTGGGTAGGGCAGACGCAACAGCGGCTGTCCGAATACGCGGGGAGCTACGAAACACGAAAAGGCAAGTGTGACGACCCCCCCCCCCCAAGAAGATTCACAGCACACGGGCGCAGGCAACGGAACGCACAAATATACAAATGGACGAGAGGGAAGTGAGTTTGTGTGTAGGAGGGAGGGGGGAGGGGGGAGGGGGGAGGGAGCAAGAGAAATGTGCCCCACAAAGAAGGCAAAAGAAGTGACAGCGACGACAAGTCACAGCAGCGGCTGTGACTTTCCTCTCGCCTCTCTGCCTCTCGATGATCTGGACACTGTGAGACTGATAGAGAGGGGGGGCTATTGTACAAGCAGAGGGGCGCACAAACGAAAGAAAGGGATAGCGGCGACCAGAGACGGAACGCGTCCCAGAGAACAAGCGCCTTCAACACGGATTTACCACCAACGCCAGCACAGGCAATACCAAAAATCGGAGAACGTTTGTGGGTGGGTGGAAGGATTGCGAAGCACAATCCTCATAAAAGCTCAGGAAGATCTAGTAAAGCAAACATGAAGCAAAGAAAGTGTCGTTAGAATGTGAGAGAAACAAATGAGCCTTCTAGCCAACAGCAACACAAAGTGCGTGGGCGAGCGCGAAGTCTACGGGCTGGGCGGTGTGGCAGTCTCGTCTGTCGTATTGCGCGGGCGCCTCTCTCGCGCACTCTCTTCCCCTCCCCCTCCTCAGATGCTGCGTGCCACAGGGTGAGATGAGGGGCGGGCACCAGTCAGATGGCAAGTTCAAGTGCGTCGAGCGACACACGCGAACCACACGTACACTGGCGAGAGCCCCCCTCCCCCCTCCACCGCTCAAAAAAAAAAAAAACAGAAAGGGCAAGTAAAGGAGGGAAATGAAGGTGTGTGCGCTCGTTCAGCCACAAGCACCGTCAGACGACACAAAGAACACCCGCAACAGCAAAAGCAAGGGGCGGTCAGAGACGGGGACAACTGGGGTGGTATTGGCGATTACTGAGAGGCAAATGCCAAACAGATTCTGAGTAAAATAGAGAAAAGCTCTCTGTGGTGCAGCGACACGATAAAGAAAAGTGCTGGGCTCGCGGGGCTGGGTGTGGGTGTGGGTGTGTGTCCTCGTTTGCGCGTACCTGCGCCGAGTCGCGCGTGAATGAATTATGAGTGGGGAATAAACAATGGTCGTTCTGTTCTACTTCATGTAGAGGTCAGCGACGGAAAGGAGTGGGGTGGGGTGACGCAGAGAGTCATCAAACGATTCGTGTTGTAAGCAACGAGGAAGGAGGAAGGGAAAGATGTCAAACACGCATTTTCTTCTTAACAGGGGTGGAGAGACATGGGGACACCTGCTGGGGCAGTAATGCTCATATTCGCCGTCACTGCAGGCATCCACACATATGTGGGTCTCACGTGCGACTATTGCCCGTTGGCAACGCCAGCGAGATGCTTCAAACGAGTTGCAAATATTTGTCAGTCAGAGACCCACTCGCAAGACTCTTGTGATGTGTCTAATGGCGAGTACGTGTGTGCAAGAACGCCTTGCTGTTCTACGTGTTTTGATGCTCCTCACGGTGTTGAACACAGGTATGTGTGTGGGTGGGTGTGTCCACGCATCCGGAGGCGGGGTGAGGTGTCTGGTAATGGGGAGTCAACGACTGCCTCCTTTCCTTTTCCAGGCCTCACTTCAGATTGCCACACACACACACACACACACACACACACACACACACACACACACACACCGGAGACTTCCTCGTATTTTTTCAGGTGCCTTTGCACGCGATGCACCACTAGACACTCACGAGAAGTGAAAGCAAACGGTGAGAAAAAGAAAATAGCGGCCAGTGGGGCGTGCCATCGCACCACCATCATCTCCGTCTTTCCTGTGAGGCGCTGAGATGCACCGTGCCCGACACAAATAACCTCCCCCCCCCCTAAACTCAACCACGCACATCAGCGCAGGTAGGCCTGATTCGGCTCCTCCACCGGGTTGTACATATCCGCTGGCTGTGCCGAGGAAAGGTAGAGCCCGAGGTGCCGCACAACGTCACACACCAAAGTGCCTTCACCAAGCGCCTGGCGCAAGAACGGGAAGACTGTCCAGTAGTAGTCTGGCGGAATAAAGAAGCCTAGGCGGTGGAGAAGAGCCATGGCCAGAATATCCCCTGTCAGCATGGCCACCATGCCGGGTTTAACCGACTGTGTGATGATGTTCTTGGCTGGCCGCACCGGCCGCGCGTCGCGGAAGGCAAAAAAGTGGATAAACTGCTCAAACTGAGTGCGCCGCTTCTTCCAGTGCTTCGACAAGTCCGTGATGACGCGGGTTTTGTTGTCGCGGATGGCGTCGAACCTCAGCATAGCGTTGAGCGCAGCCCAGTCCTCGTGCGCTGTAACGGGGGGCAGCGGAAGGTGATACCCCTCGCCACACAGGTATTCCTCGACAAGATGCACCACACGAGGGCTCTGCTCCGCCAGAATGCGCAAGCGCAAGGAGCTCTGCTTTGCATCAAACACTAGCGCAAGCCGCAGCAACGACTCCACAACCAGCGCCGGCTGCATGAGAGCCGCTCCAAACTTGGTTGACATGAAGTTCCGCCTCGCTCTCTGAAGGATACGCTGAATTACCGCGCAAGGCTGAGGTCCACCCTGAGCGCACACAGGGCAGGTGTACAGGCGCAATTGCGCCTCTTCGTCGAAATCCTCGGTGCGGGCGACACTGGCGGGCGGCGATGAGGTAAGTCGGCTTGCATATGATCGATGCTTGACAAGTTGTATCGCCGCTTCCACATTAACATACTCCATCGCAAAGGGGCGTTCAAGTAGCGGTGCGAAGCTCTCCGGAATCTTCAGGAATGGTGGATGATCGACGATACGGCCTCGCATGACTTGCTCGATGGCCGTAGGGCGCAACAACAACAGCTGCTGCTTCGAGTAGCAGATAAACTCAGCGCCTTGGCTGGGTGGCGGCGGTGCCGACACCGGCGCTGCCTCATCCTCCAACGGGGCGCCATTAGATGAGGGTAGGGTGTGCACCAGAGAGGTGGTGGCAGACGGCTTCGGCTGGTGGGCTGCGCTGTCCCGTGAGTTACGCAGTCGCTCTGCTGCGGTCATCGGAGGCATGGTCGCTGGAGTGCCTTGGGAGCGTGGCATTAGTGCATTATGGGTAGACAAAGACGGGACGACGAGCGGTGTGGGCCTCTGTCGTGCCAGCGCGCTGGCAATCACCGCTGACGGCACATATGCGGTAGCGCTCGGATTCATCGGCAAAGCGTGCATGCGCGCGTCACCGCAGAAAACGTTGAACAGCGCCGATCGATGTATATGCGGCTACGGAAAAAAAAGTGCAGTCGCGGTTGCACCTGACATGCGCCAGCGGTCTCGCTGCGTGCGCCCGTGTGAAGGCACCAGGCAGCGAGACCGCAAAGAAGAGAGGTTACTAAGAGAAGGAGACACAAGAGAGGGAAAGCATTGTGTACATGCGAGTGCGGGGGGAGAGAAGGACCACTGCAACAACGCAGCGCAAGGAGACCTGCAAATGAAATAATGCTGTCCTCTCGTTATTCCGCTCGCCTTGAAGTACAGAATCCCGCGAAGATAGACAGCGAAGCGGTATGTCTTAACGACTGAGCAGACGCCAATGCGATGTGCGCAACAGTGAAAAGGTATTTTTCACTCAAAGCCTCTCCATCTGCCATCATACAGCAGACGAGCTCAAACTCCGCTCTGCACCCGGCCCCCTCTTCCACGGCCTGTCGCAGGCCCATTGCGTCGCGCGAAGCTGGGCGAGACACGCGCCACAGCAATGCGCCGGCCCAGCCACCCCGGCACGGCCCCTGCCCCACCCCACACCCACCCCACGCCCCCACATCGCGCCGGCACCCCGCCCACCATACGGGTGGCGCAAACATGCTACTGGCCGCAGGCCGCTCCGATGCAGCGCCGTCCAGGACCCGGCCGCCGACATCAGCAGCGATACACCCCCCTGACATCCCTGCGTCGTGGGCGCTGGACCCCCTGTCACCACCAGAAGCGGTGCGGCACTGGGCAGGGAGAGGAGGGGGGCTGTCGGGCTTCCCCACACAGAGAGGTGTGAGGGGTGCTGGATCCTGGGAGACCGCGCGCGGGGGCGTAGCCCTCGCCATGGTGGCACAGCGCTGCTTGCCCCCAAAAGCAAACGGCTTTCAGCGAGGCACTGCGCGAGGCTAGCGATTCCCTATCAAGCGACTGTGCAGAAGTGGAGCCAAGAGCACGTCGAGGAAAAGCAAGAGGGTGAAGTGGCAGCGAGCAACGAGACTCGTGCTCTCTGGAGAGGCGGTGAACAGAGAGAGAGAGAGGGCAAGCGAGGTAATGAGCTCCACTGACTACAGGTTGGTAAGGGTGTGTAGAGGGTTCCTCGTGGAGCGTGTACTTTGACAGAGAGGCAAGCAACCGCAAAACAGCACGTCGGCAAATTTTCGGATACGCACCGGCAGAGTTGACTTGGCGTATGTGAAAAGAGAAAACCAAAAGCGAAAAAACAGCGATGTGGCCGTGATGTGAGTGCCCCCAAAAAAAATCCCGTTTTGTTTGTTTGCGGGGGGGGGGGGAGGGAGTCACCGTTGGCGTATGCGTGTGTGGCTCTCACAGAGGTGAAGAAGCGTGGCGGCTTCGACGAGTTACCCCAGAACAAATCGGAAAACACAGAGGAGGTGGAGGGGGGGGGGTTACTTCTGGAGGCGCTCTGGTGACCTCGCAACAGCACACGGAGCTACCATACCACCCCTCGATCTACCCACCCACCCAGCCTCTCCCACACACGATAGAAGGCATCGGGAATCGGCCACGCTTAAGGGCGACTTTCGACTAGACTTAACTTTTAAACCGAATCACAAGAACAAACGCCGCAGCCGTCAACACACCACAAACACGACGAGATAAAACTCCCGCACTCCTGTGCGTCAACGAATCCCATCCCAGCAGCCAAACTCGTCGGCAATCAGAGTCGCACACCACCACGCCCCGCGCATACCCCCAGCGGCGCCACGGCTGAGGCCTCGTCGTCGAGGAAGAGCCACCCAGCAGTCAAATTGGGCCATGCGCCCCACAGACGCTTCACGTCCTTCCCTCACATGCATGCCGCACAGTCGGCGCCACACGGGCCTGGGCGGACTGCACGCCCCGATCCAAGCGGGCCGCGTCCAGGGTCCTGCTCGAGGGCGAAGGCGACCGCGCCTGTCGCGGCGGCAACAGGAAGCGGGCTAGGTGCACGCAGGATGCGCCCAGGGAGGAAGTGGGACAGCTGCAGGTCAGCGCCCTCGGCGACCCTGCACCCCCTCCGCACACCATGACATCGCCTGGTGACGCCTCACATCGGAGTCTGGAGGGCTCCATGGTGCAGTCCGCGGTGCTCCCGCCATGCCGCCGGCATCCGTGCTGCGCCAGCCCGTCCGGTCGGACGTAGGAGACGCCGCGCACATCCACTGTGAGGCTGATCAGTATGGATCCCTTCGCACCTGCCCTGCCCAGCGAACTTGCCCCTCTGACCACCGCATGCCTTGTGGGGGTGTGATACACCATGCCAGCTGGGCCCGGCAGCGTGTGCGCATAGTGCCCGCGCGTCTAGCTCGTGGGGCCTGTGCTTCAGGGCGACGCTGTCTCCTGATGAGAAACGCGAAATAATCACGGCGCACGTCCACAATACACGCCACGCGAAAGCGACGGCACGAAGACTTCAGTGCGAGGAAAAGAAAGCAGCAAAAGAAAGTGAGTCAGGACAGTCGTAACTTACAGAAATGAACGAGGGAAACAGAAAGGGCAAAAAGTGTAGCCGCGCACGCATGCGCCAGTGCGTGTGCTACGCCTCTACCCGCGCCTTCTTCTTGTCGTTGCCCTTTCTCGGAGAAGAGAAAGCCTCTCCACCTTCATCGCCGCCGCCTTCTCTGGAGTCTTCGTCGCCGTCGACCTCGTCGTTGCGCTGCCGCCGCGTGCGGGGGTCAACAGCCTCGTAGCGCCATGAAGCGCACAAGTCGAGCGCCTCCAGCTCAGATAACTTATCATCCCCTGCTGCTGCGGGCGCTGTTCCTTCCTCGGCAGCGGGGCCGCACATGATGGCCTTGATGCGTTCCTCCAGGTACGGCATTCGTATAGGCAGCTCCTGCACCTCCACAGGGATATTGGCATTGAAGCTGCATGTCTTGGGCAACTCCGTCGTGGGGGACGCCACGACGCACAGGTGCAGAAATGACACGCGGCCGTTGCGTTTCAGTACAAACGCAGTGGTCTCGTTGCTG
>NC_009325.2:134014-155631 GCF_000002845.2 Leishmania braziliensis MHOM/BR/75/M2904
CGTGCGCCCGTGTGAAGGCGCCAGGCAGCGAGACCGCAAAGAAGAGAGGTTACTAAGAGAAGGAGACAAGAGAGGGAAAGCATTGTGTACATGCGAGTGCGGGGGGAGAGAAGGACCACTGCAACAACGCAGCGCAAGGAGACCTGCAAATGAAATAATGCTGTCCTCTCGTTATTCCGCTCGCCTTGAAGTACAGAATCCCGCGAAGATAGACAGCGAAGCGGTATGTCTTAACGACTGAGCAGACGCCAATGCGATGTGCGCAACAGTGAAAAGGTATTTTTCACTCAAAGCCTCTCCATCTGCCATCATGCAGCAGACGAGCTCAAACTCCGCTCTGCACCCGGCCCCCTCTTCCACGGCCTGTCGCAGGCCCATTGCGTCGCGCGAAGCTGGGCTAGACACGCGCCACAGCAATGCGCCGGCCCAGCCACCCCGGCACGGCCCCTGCCCCACCCCACACCCACCCCACGCCCCCACATCGCGCCGGCACCCCGCCCACCATACGGGTGGCGCAAACATGCTACTGGCCGCAGGCCGCTCCGATGCAGCGCCGTCCAGGACCCGGCCGCCGACATCAGCAGCGATACACCGCCCTGACATCCCTGCGTCGTGGGCGCTGGACCCCCTGTCACCACCAGAAGCGGTGCGGCATTGGGCAGGGAGAGGTGGGGGGGGCTGTCGGGCTTCCCCACACAGAGGGGTGGCACTGGTGTCTGAGATGTCAGGCTGAATTCTATCCCGGTCATAAGGCGCATGCGCGCGCGCACACACGTGCACAGACACTTCACACGTAGGAGCTGGGAGGGCAATGATAACGGTGATCGCGTCCCCTCTGGTGGGCGTGTACGCGCGTCTTCTGTGCATGTGAACAGCTGCACGAAACAGGGAGCACATGGAGAGGTGATCTGAGGTGGAATACCGGCCGAAGATCCAAGTGGGAGGGAAAAGGGGAACTTAATTTGGCGCTTTTCACATCCCGCCCACGAGATGAAAAGCACACTCGAATATAACAGCGTAGCACACACGTTGTGTTGCGTGATGCCACATTCCTTGACCTCCTCCCCCCCCCCCTCCGTCTTCTCCCTCTTCGCAGTGTCAAACGTGTGCGTGCGGCGGAGTGATTGTGTCAGGGAGAAAAACGCGCTTCTTCACCCACGGAGGACGAAACGTGTACAGGACGTACCCGTCGTTGGTCAGGACGTCCCAGCCTTCGTCCACCTTGGAGAGGTGGAATTCGCGAACGGCGGTATTGTACTTGAGGGATGCGTTCATGTACTGCAGCAGAGCCGTGACCCGCTCCTTGGAGAGTTTGTCAAGGGAGAAGTACACTGCGACGAGGTCCTCGGCGGTGGAGACCACTACTGGCGTCGCCACCCGCCATTCCGGTGCGATGGAGCGGTAGAGCATCCTTACGCAGTCGCCGAGCATGAAACGAGTCGGCACGTCCAGTCCACTGCTCCCTGACGGCACAAATGGCTTGCCGAGACGCTTGCTTTCACTCAGGAATTGCTCCTGGCGACGCGCCTCAGCCGCTGCCTCGTAGGGATCACCTGGGGAAGGCTCCTCACTGTAGGCCTTTGCCAGTGGTTGGCTCCGGTGCTTCGGCAGTTGCCTATGACGCCGAAGTGCACTACTCGACAACGCGGTCGGCGGCTGTGCCACAGCATCAGCACCATCGGGGGAGGTGGATGCCGAGGAAGGGGCGATGTGTCGGGATGAAGAGCCGAGAGGAAAAGAGTTCTGGGTGGGGGAGCCAGCGCCGAAGATACAGCTGGGGCTGCTCTGCCGCGCGGCGTAGATGTCTTCCAGCTCCATGCTTGGTCGCGGAATGCAGCGGTGGATACTGCCACGGCGATTTGCCCTTTGACCACCAGAGTCGCCTTTGCCCCATGAGCCGCTGCGGTGCCGCGTGGCTCTGTGCGGCGATCGAAGACTCCACGGCAGCACTTGTTGTTGATGCTCATTCGCCCGCCTTGTCCCATACGGTGAGTTCACTGCAAGCTGGGGCAAAGTTGATGTGGCAGCGAGACCGTCGTGGGACATCGCCACATCGCTCGCTTGCGAGAGCGTCACAAAGTGCTGCTCCCTTCGCTTTCGCAGCTCCAGCTGGAGAGCGTCGTAGCGAGTGAGCAAGTCGTAGGGAACATAGTCACCGTTGTAGTAGTCCTTCATTTCAGCGTATCCAGGCATAGCGCGAAGGTCGCTCATTGTGGATAATGGGAAAAACGAGCGGACGCGATGCCGCTATGTTGTGACAGGAACATAAGCTGGGCAGTGAATACACGAAACGCGCTGACTGTGCCGAATGCTGAGCCGTTGCTTTGGCCTCCAACCTCCGGCGCAGATCCAGGCAGCTACTGCGGGTGTGTGTTGAGAAAAGAGGCGAGGGAAGGGGTAGAGAGTCCGGATGAGAAAGATGTGGTTGCTGAATTCGGAGAGACGAGACCAGTGGACATTGCGAAGCCACACGGGGAGCGCCTTGCTACGCACACAGGTGCTTGTACCGATGCTTCACCATCCCTGTACGCCGTACCCTCCGCTAGAAAGAGGAGCCTGCTTCCACTCCTCTGCGCTGTCTGGCGAGTGTGTTTCTATTTGTTCGTGTTGTGATATGGGGGTATTTGTAGACCTTCAGGTCACCTGAGATGGTGTGCTGGTGCAACCGGGACCGATGACGAAGAGGGGTGAGTGTGCCCCCACCTTTTGGTCGGCAGAGAGCGACAGCGCAAAACAAGTCGATAAGGGCATGCAAAAATGCAAAATAGGAAGCTGAGAAAAAAAAAAACAGACGCGCATGCACACACTGACGAAGGTCGATGACAGCGATCCTGGCATGCTCACGTGATAGGACGACACCGCCATGCGCAGATACTTACAGAAACAGCAGAAGCATGAAACCCTCCCCCTCTCTCGCTCCAAGTGCAGCGGCAGCGAGATGGGGAAGTGTCCCTGCGCTCGATTGGCGTTCGTAACGTAGATCGCCATTTTCCTCTCCATTCTCTCCCTCTCTGGCGATCTCATCCCTCGTGGCAGCAACGATTACTGATCAATAATAGCCCACGAGAGAAAGCATGAGACAGAGTCATGTGCATCGAGCGATGCCATTGCAACTACACACGACGTCAGGGAGAGGAAGAACACGCCTATCTACTCGCGGTCCTCGCTGTGAGCCCTTAGGGCAAAGTCACCAGATACCCTAGCTACACTAGCGGCCGACTTGGATGACAACAGCGCCTCCCGCTCCAACGAGAAGGCGGCTGTGAAACACAAAAAGTACTTAAAAACCTCAGAAAAAGCGCGCTCCTCTCGTGCCTTGATGTTGTTGTGCCCGCAGCCAGAGAACCACCGGTGAAAGACACCGATACTCACGTCGGCAGCGGTAACGTCGAGACTCTCCTCTGCCATCCGTCGCACTGCCTCGGGCAGGCTATCGTAGGCGCGGCGGTAGAGGTCGAACACACTGACTTCGTCAACGGGCGGGAGGGAGGCGGTGACCAGCTCGTCCGACACGCCGACAGTCATGAATCCCAGCGCGGTGTTTATTGGTGCTGCTGAGGCAACTCGACGCGTGGTCGAGCCTTTTGCCTGGTTTGCCCGCGCCCACTCACGCTTCTTCAGGAGCCGTTGCAGCGCCCTGGTGCGGTGTTTCACGATATCTTCGAGCAACTCGCGCGAACAGCGGTATGGAACAACTTCGTCGTGGGTTCCATGCATCACCAGCACCGGGCACTCCATTACGTGATCAATACGGCGGTAGTTAGGGAACAAATCGAGGCAGCAGCACAGGTATGGAAGGCAACAAGACGAGACGACGCGCAGACAGGAAGTAAAGGTCGAGATCAACACCAGACCACCCACTTCCTTGTGGTATTTCTCGGCCAGATAGCAGGCTGGCCCGCCTCCGACAGATCGGCCGACGATCACGATGCGGTAGGCAGGGTAGCCGAGGGAAAGGAGGTGGTCGTACATGTGATCGGCATCGCTGTAGACACTCTTCTCCGTCACCTCCGCCCGGGTCGAAGCGTCGGGAAAGCCAGAGAAGCCGTAACCGCAGTAGTCGTATATCACCACCGCCGCGCCAAAGGCGCAGGCGATGGACTGCGCGTAGCTGAAGGTGCCGCCGAGATCCTCGGCGTTGCCGTGGTGGAAGAGTACAACCATGGAGGAGCGCACCACCCGCTCGAGGCTGTCCTTGGTCACGAGATTACCGTTTGTATCGAAGTGGTAGTACGAAATTCTCTCGCCGCTATTTTTACTCGTGAAGCTCATGTGTCGCCTGTGCTGCAGCAGCTGCACACGCTGCAGACTGTTGGGGTTCTGTGGAGGCACAAAGACGATGCTGTTCACGAGCGACTGCATGGTGACGGAAGGAGACGGGAGTTAGCACACCAGAAGGTAGAGAGTCAGAGAGAGAGATCGGGTGGGGGGTGCAGCCAGAAATGCGAGACAATGGAAATCGTACAGGAACGTGGAGAGGCACAAAGAAAGCACAGGCAACAGGATCGAAGATAACGGTCGGCATTAATGGCAGGGAAGTCGCGAGCCTCGACGGGTGCACTCTTAGGAGGAGTCAACGCGATGGCGCTCAGCTGTGTTGCAGCCAAATAATAAAGCACGAGTGAAGAGAAGAAAAATAAAATGACGGTGATTAGCAGAGGATGGCACACTCGAATGATCACAGGAGGCGAATTGGGCACAACAGCAGTGAAGCAGAGGAAAGGCAGTGCGTGTCTGGATAGCAAAAGGGGAAAAAAAGAGGGGGAGTAGTCGGTAGGTGCCTCTCTCCCCGTGTTCATGTGATGCCGATTATGATGATGTGTGGGCGTGCCTATGGGCGGGGAGTGTGAATGTGCAGGAGAATAGAACAGGGAAAGGTTGACAAGGAGACAGAACAGCATGCCTCACTTGCTGCGACGAGGACACCACCACTGAGAGCTGACATGCACATACACGCCAAGAGGAATTTCGCGTGTGTGGCGGACAGAAAAGAGGGAGAGGGATAGAGCAGAAGGGAGAGTGAGCCAAGTAGGGAGGCATGTCCGGCAGGTTCATGGTGAGAGGGAGAGAGCCACGGTCGATAGAAAGCGAGCGAGAGAGGCGGGGACACAGTTGGCGTTGTGGAGACAGATGCCCGCATGATAATGCAGTCACTCACCTATCCATTTCTACGGTCAACACTGCGCACAACGGCCACTACGGCAGAACGACCCAAAAGTCCACCTCACTCGTCTGAGAGCAAATGCACATGCGTGCGAGGTGCTCATCGCGATGATGGTTGCGTCATACACGCGCTGGGGTACGAATGCGGGCACCCAGTCACCAAGGGTTCATTGCGTGCGTTTCAAGTTGCTTCGCCGCTAACATTGTGCAAGTGCCAAAACCGCCAGTGCTACACAGTGCAAAGAAAAAAAAACAAAGTACCCCTCAACCATGAACTACGCGATACGATACGCATACAACAGGCACAAGCACACGGGATGATGCGCTCATGGGGACCCCCCCTCTCGTGTATTGATTGACGAAGCGCACACGAGTCGTCGAAAGGCTGCCTATTATTTGAGGAAGGGAAGGTGTTAACAAGGGATCAGGCTGCCTTGGTGACCCTCATGGAGGGAGGGGAGGGTACTAAGTAGGCATGGCGTGTTGCCTTGGAGAGCGCCTAGTAGCAGCCCTTCCCTCTCCTCGCCCCCAACAGATCGATAAAGGGAAAGGCGTCGTAGGCTTCATATGCCCCCCCCCTCCTCCTACGTGAGAGCCCTATCTATGATTTTCTATGCATCTCGGCGTTGGTAAGAGAGCCTGAGAGAAGTGCGTGGGGGAGGGGAGGAATTCTCTACAACAGCGAACCCTCCCCTTCCCCCTCTCAGCCCTTCCCTCACGCGAAACAACGCGCTCAGTCCTACGACTGAGTACAGAGAAAGAAGGCTGGAGAGGAATGGAGGAAGGCAAGGCGACAGCACCTGCAGTGCCGACGTGCGCTCGCCAAACCGCTGGCTACGCCACTTTGCAGAGATACGGACGCACATCTGCGTCCTGCTGGATCTCTAGCCTTAGCTGCTTCGCCGCTTTGTCGTGATTGTCGCTGGATCCCTGCTGCTCTAGCGCACGGATGCGCTTGGCGTACGCCGAAACCTTCCGCGCTATCGCCTCGTCAGGCGTTGCTCCAGCACTGCACTTTGCGACATCCTCTTTTTCAAAGGTTTCCCACTCGGCGGCCTTCACCTTGGCGCACTCAATCACCGACTCTGGCAGGTGCGCCAATGAGGCGACATACAGGCCGTAGCTGCGTCCGCACGGCCCTGGCTGGAGGGTGTAGGAGAAGCGCAGCGTTCCCGCTGCCTCGTCGACCTCGGCGCCAAAGTGCACGTTCTGCAGAGCGCCACACTGCTGCGGGAGCTGCGTCAGCTCGTGAAAGTGGCTAGAAAACAAGAGAGTGGCGCGAACACGCGCCGCCACGTCCTGGGCAATCGCCCACGCCAACCCGAAGCCATCGTACGTGGACGTGCCACGGCCGAGCTCGTCGACGATGGCGAGGGTTTCCGACGTCGCACCAGAGATAATCGCAGCAGACTCGAGCATCTCCACCATAAAGGTTGAGACACCCTGCGCCAGATGATCGGTCGCGCCGACTCGGCACATGACAGCGTCGCGCACCTGCACTTCCGCCGCATCAGCGGGCACAAAACAGCCTGCCTGCGCCAGCACCACAGCGACGCCGACACTGCGCATGTACGTGGACTTGCCGCCCATGTTGGGTCCAGTAATGAGCAGCCCGTTCGTGTGCGTGGTGAGATGGAGAGAGTTGGCCTTGTAACCTGGAAGGCGCAACTCTACCAAAGGATGCCGAAGTCCCTTGAAAGAGAGAAGCGGCGCCGAGTCTGCGCTGCGCACGACTGCCCCCTCCTGCTTCACTAGCGTTACAGGCTCCGGGGCCTCGCGTAAAACTGGCCGCACCATCGGACGCGGACAATCCCTCACTACGAGAGCCCAGGCAACGTAAACGTCCAGAGTTGCTATCAGCTCCTTGGCGTCGTCGAGCACGGGCAGGTAGGAGGCGATGGTATCCACTAGCTTGCGCTTGAGGTCCATCTGCCGCGTCTCGTAGTCGGCGCTGACGCGCCGGTACTGCTCGCTGAGGACCGCCATCTTCTCCGACACAAACCGCACGCCGTCCTTGGACGTGCTTAACGTAATCAGCTCCTTTGCGCTGCGCAGCTGGCGATCCTCCTTGCGAGAGACACGGAAGACGTAACCATACGTGCCGTGGTACTCGTACTTGAGCTGCTTCTCATTCCACCCGTACTTGCTCAGGACGTGGTTGTATTCCTTCTCGATCTGCCGCTGCGTGGCTGTGAGTTGTTCGTGCAGGTCCTGCAGCTCGTCGTCGAAGGTGGCGTTCATGCGGACGGCATTGCGGTCACTGAAGTCCACGGTTGCCTCGATCAACGTCTTCAGGTTTTTCATGTGCTCGTTGATGTCCTCCATCGGGGCAATGAACTCATCTTTCAAGAGCTTCGACTGTGGACCTGTGTAGGTGCTCAGAGTCTGTAGCGCGGCAGGGACAACCGCGACAAACTCCAGGAACGCCTGCGTCTCCTTAAGAGCGAGGCTGCGCCGCTGCAGTTTGCGATTAAGTCGATCCATGTCGCCACACCGTTTCAGCACCTGGGCTGTAAACATGTCGCGCAGAATGGGGTTCTCCACGAAGAGTTCCACCATGGTGAGGCGCTGGTTGATGTCGTCGACGCAACGGAGCGGCTGCAGCAGCCACTGCCGCATCGCACGCGCGCCCATGCCGGTGTGACAACGATTCAGCCACGAGAACACAGACGTCGGAAGGGAGCCGCGCGGCTCCGGCTTCTTGCTCACCAGGTTCAGCGCTTCGATCGCCGCGCTGTCCAGCTTCACATACGTGGACGGCACGATGCGGCGCAAGTAGAAGGCGCGCTGATTCGACGAGTCCATCACATCGATGCGACTGAGGATGTTCTCCACAGCGTGTCGCGCGATCGGGCATAACTCTAACGGCAGTCGCTCCTCTGGCACTCGCAGAATCTCTGCCAGTGCCTCGATTCCCTTCGCAGAGGCTTCTCTCGTCTGCAGCTGCTGAACCTCGCGCAGGGTGCGCACGCTCAGTTGCACACCGCACCGCTCACAGATACGGCGCACTGCGGTGATACGGTCATCGTCGTCCAAGTTTGCTTCGCCGCCGGCAGAAGCGGTGGGCGACATCACACACAAAAGAAGCTCCTTCAAGTTTGTCTGTGCGACGAGCGCGTCCAGGCTGGTGAGCTGCGGAGTGTCCGTGTACTCAGCAAAGCTCAGCTGTCGTAGCGTGTTATTCAGCGCTGCAAAGCCAATCTTTGGCTGAGTGTCCTGTTTCGCGCCGAATACAAGGGAGCCACTCGCCAGCAGCTGAATCTCTGTCTCCTCAAACTCAAAAAGTGATGCCTCGAAGTCGGTGATATTCCCCGGTGAGCCGCGCTGCCGGCACACGTACGGCCCGCCGGGGGTCTCTCGCTCGTAGTACTCGACCGACACTCCGCGCCGCAGCAGGCAGTCGCGGATAACCTCCTTGCAGAGTGCGTCATTCACGACGACAACATCGATCGTACCCGAGGAGGAGCTGCCGCCAGCGGGCCACTGCTTCAGCACAGCGGTGGACTTGATGTACTCCTTAGCTACAAAGGTGGCCCACCAGCCCAGCACGTAGCATCCCGGGTTGGAGCCTCTGGAGAACATGCGAAAGTGTTTGCTAGTGTCTTCCCCGAGGGCCAGGAAGGCCTGTACGACGCTACCGTCGCGTTCGTCCGCCATCTGATCGAGAGCTTTTTCGTTTTCTGCCCTATGTCACTGTAATACGCGTGTAGTTAAGCGAGCAAGCGAGCAGGCGCATAGGGGATGCTCGCTCTCTGCGTGTTGGGTGTCAGCGTTCTCCGTGGCTGGTCGATGTCACAATGGTGCCTCAATAAATGAGAAGGTGTATGCGCGCGTCAATGACGTGAAGGTGCACGCGTCCGCGCGGCCTCTTTGCAGAAATTGAGGCTCCCGGGAGAAAGAGAAAGAAGAGGCAGCGGTAGAGAGGTGTTAGGAGCTGCACATATCAGACGGCAAAGCCAGCAAGGCGTCATGCTATACCAGGCGACGAAAAAAGCAACAAACGAGTCGAGAGGAGAGTCCGGCACATGAAAGCGCGCACGTCATTTTCTCCTCGTCAACGCGTCCATCCCAGCAGCCAAACTCGTCGGCAATCAGAGTCGCACACCACCACGCCCCGCGCATACCCCCAGCGGCGCCACGGCTGAGGCCTCGTCGTCGAGGAAGAGCCACCCAGCAGTCAAATTGGGCCATGCGCCCCACAGACGCTTCACGTCCTTCCCTCACATGCATGCCGCACAGTCGGCGCCACACGGGCCTGGGCGGACTGCACGCCCCGATCCAAGCGGGCCGCGTCCAGGGTCCTGCTCGAGGGCGAAGGCGACCGCGCCTGTCGCGGCGGCAACAGGAAGCGGGCTAGGTGCACGCAGGATGCGCCCAGGGAGGAAGTGGGACAGCTGCAGGTCAGCG
Organism: Leishmania braziliensis MHOM/BR/75/M2904; assembly: GCF_000002845.2. NCBI lineage: Eukaryota > Euglenozoa > Kinetoplastea > Trypanosomatida > Trypanosomatidae > Leishmania > Leishmania braziliensis. Next base: position 143,585 of record NC_009325.2, read on the forward strand.
CCCTCGGCGACCCTGCACCCCCTCCGCACACCATGACATCGCCTGGTGACGCCTCACATCGGAGTCTGGAGGGCTCCATGGTGCAGTCCGCGGTGCTCTCGCCATGCCGCCGGCATCCGTGCTGCGCCATCCCGGCCGGTCGGACGTAGGAGACGCCGCGCACATCCACTGTGAGGCTGATCGATATGGATCCCTTCGCACCTGCCCTGCCCAGCGACCTTGCCCCTCTGACCACCGCATGCCTTGTGGGGGTGTGATACACCATGCCAGCTGGGCCCGGCAGCGTGTGCGCATAGTGCCCGCGCGTCCAGCTCGTGGGGCCTGTGCTTCAGGGCGACGCTGTTGCCTGGGTGCCTCTCCCGTCTCGATCTTCCATTTCCGTCCATGCCATGCGTCGGTGGCAGCAGCGACATTCCGCGCTCTCCTGAATTCACACGCCCTTGCCAGGCGTGGGGTGTGTCAGGCGGAGGCGCCCTGCATAGGCGCATGCCTGTGCACAAAGAGCTCACCGCCAGTGGCTCTGAGGAGGGGGGGGGGGGGCATCGAGAGAGGAGAAGCGGTAGACACCCGACGGGGGAAGCCTCAGGCAGCACTAGTGAAATGTGCCACATCAGAGGAGTGCGTGTGCGATCATGTGGGGTGAAAGATGGTGTGCCTCGAGTGTCCAGTGATCCGCCAAATTACGAGTAGCCCATTGAGGACAACAGTGGGTCGGACACCCTCGTAGGAAAGAAAGACGCAGCAGACCAACGGTGGAAAGCGCACATCGAGGAGAGGAGAACGCTGCGCTATCTCACGCGCCACGTGAATCGAAAACTACGGAAGCACCAAATGTTGGCCCCGTATCGCTCTCGATGACCCGCTCACGCCCAGAAAGACAGGCAGGCAGGCGCACATCATCCCCATGAAGACGTCGAGAGAGCGTGTGCGTTTGCGTGCAGGCGTATGAAGCAGCAGCGAAGTGAGATGAATTGCAGAGCACACGCGCCGTCTTTGTGGCCTTACAGTGCGGGGGATAAACGCATGACACAGGAGGCGAACCCTAAAAAGCTGAGGAAGAGCACCATCAGAGAAGGGGCATGCATGGGCTGTGATACACAGACAACCATACAGGCGTGTGTGGTCTTTGCTGCCTGTCTTCCCGTTGTGCACGATTGCACGGACCCTACGGTCGCAGTCGCTAAAAATCCTCGGCATCCTCTGGGGCTGCTCCACTCTGCAGCCCCTCAGGCGACGCGAATGGCGGAGTAGTCATAGCGGGGGTTGCCGAAGGCAGGATGATCGACGCCGCCTGTGGCAGGGCCTCTGGGCCGCCGAGAATGAAAAGACTAAGCGCGATCCCCACTGCAACGGAGGGCAGCCACCAGTCCACCTTCGAGATGACAAAGTTGGAGGTGTGGTCGACGAGGTGGTGCAACTTTTCATAGAAGTACATGTTGCCCCACTCCTTCTGTAGCGCATGCGGTCGACCGAACATCATCTTTGCTGTGGACAACCTTCAATGAAGAGCTGTAATGAAAAAAGAATGCACACGTATGTGCGTGTGTGTGGGTGTGTGGATGTGTAGTTTGGTGGAAACGAGGAAGGGCAACGGAGAGGTAGAAGATGAGAGCACAAGAGACAGGAGCGCACACACACACACTTGTAAATCTGGGTGCGGCTCAGTGTGCAGCAGGGGGTGCAGTGCTGCGTAACTTTGGTGTTGCTACCACGAAATGGGAGATAAAGCAGAAAAAACTGGTCAGAGAGAGAGAGAGAATGGCAATGAGCGAGGTGATCAAGATGCGCAAGGGCCGACGCCGTGGCGTCCATGCCCGCAGGAGGAAGGGAGAGCGGAGAGTGAAAACAGGGGGGGGGGCATTATCCTCTCATCTACGTAGTGGAACTCACGCCCACTAGTGCCAGCCCATGCCCTCTCTCTTGGCGTCACTAAAAGGAGTTTTGTGTATCCACACACAAACGCAGAAGCCCCCCCTGCTCATAGGTGGCACCCCCCTTTGCCTCATTCTCCCTTCAGTGAACACGAGGATCTCTCTCTCTCTCTCAAGCAAACGAGGCGCCGCAGAGGTCTACAGCACCCGCACATACCAAGTGAGATTCGTTAAAAGGGAAAGATGTGCCACCAACGCATGTGGTGGCGCCACTGCCACGCAGTGCAACGCGGTACATCAGTGTGACGGCAGAAATGTTAGCAGAAAAAGGTGAGCAGATAAAGTAGTAAAAGAAAACAGAGAAGAGAAGCGCTACGCGACAGGCTCAGGCATTGGCACGAACCGGTAGTGGTATAATGATGGGAGGAGAACGTCCGATGATGTCGAGATGTCCTGAACTTTGGAAGCGGCAGACGGGCACGCACAGGTGCAGCGCTACCCTGCGCCTCCCTCCGTCAACGAACGAGCGACGTGGCTTTGTCGCACCGTACACTCGAGGTGGCTCTGCAAGTCCTGCGCCAGCTGCAGAATCGAGAAGGAGGACGGCTGCAGCTCTGTGGGGTGCGCCGAGACGGGAACAAGGCGCGTGCGGTACTCGATTTCAGCGTAGAGCTGCTGCCAGCTGAGCAGGCCGCCTTCTTTACCATGTACAGAAGCACTACCGAACGCGCTGCGCGTGTCGTGCTCCTCCTGCTGCGGAGACTGGACACTGCAATACTCGGATACCAAGACAGGCCACGCCTCGGACTCAAGGAGGCGAAACACGCACTCACCGAGAAGCGTCTTGGCTGTGAAGAAGTGCAGTGTCGCGTCGCACAGCCCCACCGCGACCACCGCGTCGATCAGCGCCGTCACCGCACAAGTCGGAGAGAATGCTGTTATGGAGTTCCCTGTCCCTTGCTGAAGGGCCACCGTGAGGCGTGTGCGCCACTCCGTGTGCGCCACAGTGAGCTTTACAAGGGTCTTCATCATGCTCGCGTCGGCTCCCTCGACACACAGCGCCTTGGCTGCGATGAAGTACGTGCTCAGGAGTCGGCTGCACGCCTCCGACAGCGTCGGTGCATCATTGGGGGCATAGCTTGGTGCTGCGGCAATGGAGTTCAGCGGAGGGCCATCAGCGACGACCTTGTGCATAGGTAGCGCCAGCGCTGCGCCCAGAAGTTCCAGCCATGCCTCACCACGAGCGTGAAGCAACTTGCTAAAGGAGGGCACAGTGCTGCCCTGCAGCGCAGTCATCTGCCGGTGCGTGTCATACGCTGGTCGCACGACGACGTCGCAGCGCTCCGCAAACTCGACCAGTTGGCTCTTCTGCATAAATGACAATCCCTGCCGCACACTGCACAGAGCGCTGTGTGTGGCGCAGTACTTCACTGTTTGACCGCCCTCGCGTCGAATCAAACGACGAGTAGCGCCGGCGGGGTTCGTGGACGGTGTCTGCGCTAACTGTCGCTGCTCCTGACCTGCTGCGCGGGACGACGTCGCGACACAAGAGCCGAATGCGCCCTCGCTCTCATGCGAGTCAAACGCTGCCACCTCCTTTTTCTCCACATCGCTTGCTTCATCGTGCAGGGCCTCCTGTAGGAGCTTGAGGGTCCGTGCAGGGAGCGCCTCAACGCGCTGCAGAACGAGAGTGCGACCGTTTGCGTGCGTGAGAGCGCCACCCTGAAGGGTCTCTGGGTAACAGGGCGGCGGTGGAGCACTCACGACACTTTCTGCGGGTGCGAGATGACGCCGCACTGGACGCGCAGCCGGTGGCCCCATTGACGTCCCCACCACCGCAGAGGTCACTGACGATGACGCGCGCGCTCTCGACGCGAGTGGTGCAGGGACGCGCTGCGTGTGGTACGAAGGGAGAAAAAAGGATGGCTTGGCGCGCGTTAGAATAGAGGACGGCACCTCGAGCGTTGCACCTGGCGCCGCACGATCGAGTCGCCGCAACAGTCGCGTGAGAAGCGACTCCGGCACTGCCTCATCCACGGCGAGCACCACCACACCGTCAGTCATCTGCGCGGAGACAAGCGCGAGCTGAGATGCGACGAGGAAATCAAGCGAGACACTGAACAAATGTGCTACCCAAGTCCCTCTGTCCCCATCGTCTGCCTGCCCTGGTGCCTCCATCCCGAGCGCCAGCCGAGCACCCTCCCAGTACATCAGAGCAGCGCGCGCAGCCACTTCCTCTTCTGCGACCGTCAATCCCACCGCCGCATCATCACATTGTCGCAAATAGTCGTCGCCAACGCCATCTGCCGCGCTGCCTGCATGGTGGGGTGACTCTACCATGGGCTCCAGCGCCGCGTAATCCCGTCCCACCGTCGTGGCTAGTGGAGAAGCATCTGCCGCTTTTTCGATAATTGACTCCGCACAGCTCTTGCGCGGCCACGAGCAGCCGCTTGCCCGTAACATCCCAGCTGAAAGCTGCACTGGAGCAGCCCAGGTCGCAACAATGTACTCTTCCAACGACGTCTCCGCTGCTCCACCGAGGCGAAGCGGCACAGCTGCCCCTGCCCTGGCGCCGGCGCGACACCGGGCGACCTGCGTGTGGCCACGCACCGCAATGACGCCTCCGATGACGGCAACGGCACTGTACTGGGGAAACCCGAGGAGGCTCAAGTCGACCTCCCGACGCCTGGGTGACTCTTTGCCGCACTTAGAAAAAGCGGAATGAGGAAGAGGTGCTGCTAGTGGAAGCAGTAGCACCGTCACCCAGGGAGCGGGCAGCGCTGCGCTGTGGCCCTCGTAGAAGACCTGGTGGACAACTCCAGTTACGTGAACTGCGTGCGAGCACTCCAAGAAGCGGTCGGACGGATAGGTGCGGCAGGGGCTGCTCGTGCTCGTGCTCGTGAGCCGTGCACTGGGCAGCTGCTCCAACTTCATGGAGAGAGGCAGGATGGAGCTAAGCTGCTCTGTCAAGGAGTCGGCCTCTCCAGAATGCAGAAGTGATGGAGCCGCTATAGCGGGAGTCACAGAGAGCGCGTCGCAGAGACGCTTGCCAGGACCAAGCGTCCCTGCGCCAGAGGTGGCCATGGCGTAGAGACTAGGAATACGCAGAAGAAGAAGCCGCACTTTGCACTCGAGCTTCCCGTGAAGAATCGCCGTGCACCACGACCACGGCCACAGCGAGGGCCGCCTTCGCCCACCGGCACAGGACGTCGCCACGGTGCCCTCGGTGCGCTGCTCCTCGGCGAAACCTGTTACATAGCACTTCAGCCACGCGGCCACAGCCACAGAGGCTGAAGCCTCCATGGAGACAGTGGAAGTGAGGAAGAGAAACTGGCACCCACTCGGGGAGCGCTGAGCCACCTCGAACACGTCCAGCATCAGCACCATTTCCACAGGCGCCCAACGCAGAGACGGCTCAATCTCCGACTGCGGCTTTGAATATGCACCGTGTGGGAGAGGTGGAAGGCCTTCCGGGCGAGACCATAGAGGCACAGCGTCGAGCGGCGCTGCCGGGTCAACATATGGGGAGATTACGGTCGTGGACTCATGAAACGCAACGTGAGCAGAGACGCGCTCGAGTATGTAGTGTTGCAAGAATGCATCCGCGTCCACCAGCTGATGGAGAAACTGAGCAAAGTGTATCGACACGGTCGCCATCAGGCCCCTAGAAGTCGTTGTGGGTGAGGTGTATGCCCGAGAGAAGGCGAGTCGTCAAACGCCTCTGCTTGTCTGTGTCATGAAACGACGGCACCCACACAAAGCAAAGAGGGGAGGGAGGAAGAGAGCAGAACGTACAATCGAAAAGGCTGTTCAAATCAGCCCACGCAATGCAGCAGCATCTCGCCTTTTGGAAGAGCGTGGGCTTGTCGTGCCCACAACACTGCACAAGCGCAGGGCGGTACCCGCGAGCATGACGCACGCGCATATGCGCCAAGAAGCGCTATCATTTTTTTTCCCTTTTTGTGGGCTCTTCGCGGTGAACCAAACGCATACAACGGTGGGATGACCACAACCGAGGGCACGTTGCAAAATACGCAAGAACGCTCAGGGGAGAGTGGAGGTGAAGCGACAACTACAAGAAAAGCAGACAGAGAAGCGCGCAACACCTCCGGCACGCACAGACGCGAGCACCCCATGCGTCTCTCTTCGTTCTTGACCGGTGAGTGCGTCTGTGCGTGCGTTAGCTTCCCGCGGTCTGCGCCCACCAGGCGAGCGCGATGTAGCGGACTTGACCTTTACCTAAGTGAACCGCTCGGAGATATGCTCTCTCTCTCTCTGCCTCCTTCAGTCTTCTTTCCACGACACCTGGGTATCGTCTTGCTGCCTATTTCCCCCTCCCCAGTCCATCCTACGACGTGCCAGAGTGCCAGCTCAGCGAGGCTGCCCACTGTGCTCGCCAAGCCGCCTCCAGGGCAGCCTGACGGCGACTGCGTGGTGCTCCGTCCTCTCGTGGAGCACAGCCACGTTCAAGCCTACTCAGGTCCTCCTCGACGCAGTTTACCACGTGCCCGGTGAGTTGTGCCAGACGGAGAACAAGAGCGCCACCCCCAATTGGCCCCCTCAGGCGCGCGAGAGAGGACGCAGAGGGCGGCGCCGGCGCCCACGCGGCGATGGGGAGAACAGCAGGGGCATGAACAGAGGATGATGGCACCGGGACGACGGCTTCACCTTTTGCCTCGGTCACCGATCCGCAGCCTTGGCTCATGGGCAAGCGAAGCCAAGCACGCTGGAAGACCGTGGGCCACTGTAGGAGATACGGGAGTTCAGCGTCTGCCAGGCTGTCCTCGAGCAGCCCAATGCGCTGCTGCAGCTCAAAGCGGAGGAGATGCTGCGCATCAGAAAGTTGTTGAGACTCCGCGGGCGTAAGTGGTGCCTCGTCGGTGCGCAGCTTTTCGTACAGCGTGCCGGGTACCGCTTGCTCAACACATTGTCGAAGGGAGGGAAGCAGGTACGACCACGCTGCGATGGCTGTGCGGTGATGACCGCTGCCCGACAACGTTCGGTCATGCATGGCATGCTGGATGCGTTTGCGAGTCTGCAGCTGACCGAACTGTGGGTCTGTCGTCTGGGAAGAGTGAATCAAGCCACGAAGCACGCCGGACGTGGGTGGCTTGAAGGCGCTGGCGTGTCGTGTGAACAAGTCCCCGCGACCACCGCCGCTTATGCGGTAGCGCTGGTCACAGAGAGCGCCGGGGCACGCCGCTCTTCTGGTAGGTGCGACGACTCTGGCACAGCTGCGCATTATGAGAATTATCCTGGAACGACAAGCCTCCACGTACTTTCCAATCGTGGTAGGAGGTAGAGTAATCGCCCTGTAACGTCGCGCTGAAAGGTGAACTGAGGCGGGGGGGGGGGGGGGCAAGAGGGGGCACGGCCACAGACGGCAAGGGCGAGGGGACCCGAAATGGATGAGATGGCGGTGAAGAGCGCCAACCTTCTAGTCCCTCTCTTGCTGGCACAGATGTAGCTGCAGTGAGAAAGCGAGAGGGGTGAGGAACAACGCAGAGGTCGAATAGAGAAGAGGTCGAGTCCAATGGCCCTCAGCACAGGTACACAGGCAGAGGCAGGTGGCCAAGGCCTCCGCTATCGTTGGCGGCACACCAACTACTCGCACAGTGCGACTGCAGACGAGTATGAAGCCCAGCTCCTTACCTTTCCTCCTCCCCCGGCTTCGTGCGCATCTCTCTCGCCCAGAGAAGCAAGAAGAGAGGAGGTGATTCGCACGCGTTCTTGTTCTTCTTGTCGTTGCTTTACTTTGCAGAGTTATTGCGCTGCAGATAACGTAGCCAGGGAAGGAGATCGCCAGCACACATCCACTTCAGCAACAACAGCCAACTCATGGCGGTACACGGAAACGACACCCAGAGACACCTCAAATCTCGCATGAGCTGCTTACGGCGAGGAGTAGGTGTTGCGCGCAAAATCATCCTCACGACTGCGCTCGAGGCGGTACCAGTAGTGGTCTTTCTGCTGCTGCTGGTCACGCGACAGAATGCTCCAGTTCCGCTCGTTGTTGCGAATCTCCCAGTGCGGGGCACGCACTTCGAGTTGGCCGCTGCGTATCAACATCGTGGTGTTGTTGACGCCCACCATCAGCTTCTTCTCATGCTCAATGATCTCCTTCAAGGACTGGCGCTCTTCAGGATCGGTGGTGGTTGCGAGCAGCCGCTCAGCATCGGCAATGGTGCGCTGCGCCAACCGCTGCTGCCGCACGACGTCCTCTGGCACCGGCATGTCGCCTGGATCCTCGAGTGCCGCCGCTTGCGTACCCTTCACGCCCTGCTGGGTGGTGCTGGCACAACGGAGCCACCGCTCCCACAGCGAGGCCTCCTTCAGCTGATATTCAAGGTGGTTGTTGACGTTAGGAGATGGCATGCGATTCCTGTGCGTCACTTGCGCTTCGTAGAGTATGGAGCTGCCAACGCACGCGAGTAAGATGGAGGTCGCCCTGTACGGGTGCTTGCGCATCCAACGCGTAGTGCGGTAGAGCCAACCCGAGACCTCTTTGCCCAAGAACGGGATTGGCACAACTTTCTCGAGCATCTGTAGCGATGTAGCGCGGAATAAAGGATATGTGATGAGTCAAGCAAGGAAACGCGCACCCAAGAGAGAGGAGAAAGCGATGGAGCGTGAATTCGAGTTTGTGAGGAACTGGGGAAGGAGTTTATGTGGACGGCGTGAAGACAAGCGCAGCAACCAGTGGACGTGCACGTATGAGAGCGCTGCAGTCAGTCATGTGCAAAGCGCTCAAACAAGAGGAAGAAAAGAGCGCTGCCCTTCCAGAAGGGGGGGGACGTGCGAGGAGGGCGCAAAAGGGCCCGCTGATGCCGGTTGTGCGGGTGCGTCGCTTGAGGAAATGAGTGAGCGATGCACTTCGTTTCGCGTGTGACTGCCCACACGCTCAGGCAGGGGGGGGGGGGGGGCATAAGCGAAGAAAAGAGAGGGAAGGGGGAAATGAGCGGCGGCGATAGCCAGGCCCATGCGCACACAGACACACATAGACACAAAGGGAAAGAGAGAGAGGGGGGAGAGAGAGAGACTAAAGAGCGCAAAACGCAGACTCGCGGCCCATACCCTGCGGCTGTAGGCACCTCCACAGACGAGATGAGCGCATGAAGAGGCGCACGCGTGCACGAGGCGTGCACCATTCAACCCATTGATTGAAGATCAGCGACATGCACCCGTGCGGATGTCCCCCGTCGCGTTGTCCTCTCGTTGTGTCCACTTCCGGGGATGAATTGTGGGTGGGGGTTATTTGACGTCGTGCAACACACACGCACACGCACACAATCGATGCACGTAATTAGAGCAGAAGACAGTCCATGAGCCCAACACGAAGGCGTCGATCGTTGTGAAACGACGGGAGGGAGGTGAGGAAAAAAGAAAACCAAAGTGAGTTGGCATCCGAAGATAGCCTCCGCGGAAGAGGCCGGATGGTTTGCTAGTGTACATATCAGCACTGAGTAGTGAAAAGAGGAGGGTGAAGGAAAGAGGCGGCACCTCTGCCGGTCATCGCCACAATACCACACGAGAGGAGCAAAGAGAAAGAGGCACTACACACAGTCCACTTCCACGGAAGCGTCCGACTCACCGTCGAGGCGGTCTCGCCACATGCCTTCGCGTGTCTCGATGCTACGGCGAAACAACACTTCATCCTCCACGAGATGCGTCAGACGGCGAACGTCCCACAGGTTGCGCAGCAGTGTTTGCCTTGTGACTCGCTCCTCCAGGACGATCTCTTGGCGTGTGACAACGTACTGCTGATCGCAGAGGATGCGCGCACGAGGGGAGGGGGGCGGCAGGGTGGTGGCGGTGGTTGTACTCCTGCTTGCGCCAGCAGAATCATTAACGTTGCTTGTCGCTGCCACCTTCGCACTGCTGCTCGCCGATGCTTGCTCACTGTCATGCTCACGTGTCATTAGCTGCAGCTGCCTATCGATGCGCGGACCGAGAGAAGTGAGGAGAAGATTCATGCGATGCTGAGCACGGTCCTGCTCCTCGATGCGCTTCCGCGCCAACCTCTTCTCCATTGCCACCTCCATCTGAAACGAAGATGAAGAAGCACGCACACTACCAGGTGCTTGAAGATCAGCGAGGCGCTGCTCCTTCCAGGAGGCAAGCCTATTGTCGAGGTTGGCGAGCTCCTGCTCCACCGTCAGAGCTACTTCCAGCGGCACAGCAAGCGTTCCATTACTGGTTACTGCAGCTGTACTTTGCACAGTAACATCTGCGCCAACGCTCGCCTCAGTGCTGCTCAATTTGCGCGAAGCAGAGGTGACTGTGTGAGGAATAGTCGACGTGAAGTGTTCCTCCAGTGGGTCTGAAGGAAGGCAGCGGTGGGTGACAACGACGGCGTGCAGCACCGGCTCGTCGTGGCCCAGCTCAGACGCCACATACTTAAAGGTCCTGAGCTGGTGCATGAAGAGCGCACGAAACTAGAAGAGCAAGCAAAGAGCGTGTAGGTAAAGCGTAAGTGCTCGCAGGTGGCCTCGACGTAGGAAGGCACACGTCACACACTGTCACGCGCGAAGCTAAAATGAGGTCGCTCTCGCGCTGAAGTCAATGTCGTGAGAAGTAGCCGTAGAGGACGCACAAGTTTCGCGCTTGCATCGCGAGCTCGAGCAAGTCTCGTGAAGGCATCCGCAAACACACATAGTGAGAGAGAGAAACAAAACAACGCACACAGACAACAAGAGGCAGTGAACAGACGAGACGAAGCGAGACGGTGAAAGACGAAGAGGACCGCTGAGAAATTCACACACGGCACGTGTCCGCTGAGATTCGCACCACCGCTCACTGTGGCAACGACAACAACGGCGCGCGTCATTGGTGCCTCGGTACCCTGCACTGCGGAAGGTGAAAGTAAAGTGAGCGTTTCCAAACATATCAGAGACCGCGCGAGGCACCTGATGTCAAAGCCGCAGCATGAGTGCAGAAGCGCAACCAAAGAAAGTCACGTCCCTGCAACGGTCTTCGCTACGTTGACTGCTCGTGCTCCGTCGAGGGACTTATGTATGAAAGGGGTACACAGCGTCTATGCTGCTGCTAACGTTGTCTACTGCGCTGATTACTCGTGTCTACCCACGTAGGGAGCGAGCATGGCCGCAAAGACGCAGTAAATAAGCCCACACAAGCACCCCTACAGATAAAAGAGAGCTCACCAACAACCGGAGAGGGCAGCAGTGGATGGCGTCATTCTCGAGTCAACGGCTACGCAGCCCCCACGCAGTGTTATTGAGCGTGCAGTCACAGGTATTCACAGGCATAAGTAAGTATAAGCAACCCAGTGAGACTCTCATAGTGACCGCAAGTAATGCTGCAACTGCACGGCTCTATGGATACTTGCATTTGCATCACTGGGCACTGGCACTTTCCTTCAGCAACGTGTCCATCCGCCATCATACAGCAGACGAGCTCAAACTCCGCTCTGCACCCGGCCCCCTCTTCCACGGCCTGTCGCAGGCCCATTGCGTCGCGCGAAGCTGGGCGAGACACGCGCCACAGCAATGCGCCGGCCCAGCCACCCCGGCACGGCCCCTGCCCCACCCCACACCCACCCCACGCCCCCACATCGCGCCGGCACCCCGCCCACCATACGGGTGGCGCAAACATGCTACTGGCCGCAGGCCGCTCCGATGCAGCGCCGTCCAGGACCCGGCCGCCGACATCAGCAGCGATACACCCCCCTGACATCCCTGCGTCGTGGGCGCTGGACCCCCTGTCACCACCAGAAGCGGTGCGGCACTGGGCAGGGAGAGGAGGGGGGGAGCTGTCGGGCTTCCCCACACAGAGAGGTGTGAGGGGTGCTGGATCCTGGGAGACCGCGCGCGGGGGCGTAGCCCTCGCCATGGTGGCACAGCGCTGCTTGCCCCCAAAAGCAAACGGCTTTCAGCGAGGCACTGCGCGAGGCTAGCGATTCCCTATCAAGCGACTGTGCAGAAGTGGAGCCAAGAGCACGTCGAGGAAAAGCAAGAGGGTGAAGTGGCAGCGAGCAACAAGACTCGTGCTCTCTGGAGAGGCGGTGAACAGAGAGAGAGAGAGGGCAAGCGAGGTAATGAGCTCCACTGACTACAGGTTGGTAAGGGTGTGTAGAGGGTTCCTCGTGGAGCGTGTACTTTGACAGAGAGGCAAGCAACCGCAAAACAGCACGTCGGCAAATTTTCGGATACGCACCGG
>NC_009325.2:155731-197074 GCF_000002845.2 Leishmania braziliensis MHOM/BR/75/M2904
CGTCGCGCGAAGCTGTGCGAGACACGCGCCACAGCAATGCGCCGGCCCAGCCACCCCGGCACGGCCCCTGCCCCACCCCACACCCACCCCACGCCCCCACATCGCGCCGGCACCCCGCCCACCATACGGGTGGCGCAAACATGCTACTGGCCGCAGGCCGCTCCGATGCAGCGCCGTCCAGGACCCGGCCGCCGACATCAGCAGCGATACACCGCCCTGACATCCCTGCGTCGTGGGCGCTGGACCCCCTGTCACCACCAGAAGCGGTGCGGCATTGGGCAGGGAGAGGGGGGGGGGGCTGTCGGGCTTCCCCACACAGAGGGGAGGTGGGGGTAGGTTCCGAACCCTGGGAGACCGCGCACGGGGGCGGCATGTCGTCAATGGCGAGGAGAACGAAAAAGACGCGAAGCGAGAGAAAACGCGAGCGTACGTTTCACACTTGCACGAGCCCTTCAGTGCGGATAAGGCTGAGGAGAATAAATACCTGCGGCTCCTCAAATGCTGTGCGCTCGCCGGTGTGCCTGGGGCCCGTTGAAGGTGTGTGTGTGTATCTGCGGGGAAGGATGTGTGGTGAAATAGGTTTGCCGCGTGATGGCGGTGACGAGAGAGGTGAGGGAAGAGGAGGTGAGTAGCACACCACGCCTCTTCCTCAGCACCCTTCGCCGCTGCCATCGCCGAACCGCACATCAATCCAACAGGAAAGGTGGGGGGCACATTGACTAGTTCATCTTGGACTTGCCGTACTTCTTGTACTCTTCGATGATTGCCTTAGTGGCGGCCTTGGTGTCGACAATCGGCACGGGGTACGACGTGGTGTACGCCCCTCTCTTTCCCATGTCATCCCGCTTCTTCGAGTAGTTGGTCGTTGCTTTGTCTCTGTCCTTTGCACAGTACTCCTCCCACTTGTGCACCACGCTCGGCGGCACCTCCGCCAGCTCAGGCACCCACTGGAAGATGAACTTGCAGTCCGGGTCAAAGCGCTCTGACTGGCGAAAGGCGTTGAAGGTGCGGAAGTACGGCTGCGCGTCTGCACCCTGGCCCGAGGACCAAAGCCAACCACCGTTGTTGTTCGCGACGTCGTAGTCCACAGCCACTGTCGCAAACCAGCGCTCACACTCGCGCCAGTCGATCCCCAACACCTTGACAGCAAAGTTGGAGATGACTAAGCGGCAACGGTTGTGACACCATCCGGTGGCAGTCAAGCATCGCACGGCGGCGTCGACAAGCGGTACACCAGTGCGCCCCTCTTTGAAGGCCTCAAAGTGCTCTGCCTTCCAGTTCCACGTGTAATTGTCGTAGGACGGCTGGAACGGCGCATTCTGCTTCGGCTGTGTCGCCTTCATGATATTCTTTTTGCCAAGGAAGGAGTTCAGCTGCCCTTGCAGGAGTCGTGGGCGCGTGAAGGCCAGCATCGCATAGAACTCCCGCCACACAAGTTGACGAGTGAAGGGGTGCCCAGTGCCGAGAGCCTGCACACTGGCGTGCCACACCTCCCGCGTCGACACCGTGCCACACTTCATGTGCGGGCTGAGGTGCGATGTTTTGTCTCCTGCAATGTCGTCGCGAACATCCGCGTACCTCCTCAGTGTCTCCACGCACGCCAGTCGTTTCAGCCCCTCTGCACGGCCGCCGTGGTCCTGCACCTGCGGCATGTGTGTGTACAGTCGAGCAGGGTTCACCAGGTGATGCTCTAGGTGCTTCTTCGGCTGCGACACCAGCATCGACTGTACCTTCTTCACGTTTCCCCACAGCGGCTCCGCCACCCTGTGGGCGTGCTCCGCCATGAACTTCTTGTAGAACGGTGTGAAGACGCTGTACGGTTGATCGGGGCCTTTGGCCACGTCATCCAGAGGACGCAGCGAGTAGTCGTGCGGCCCTGTCACGCATACAATGCCATGCTTCTCCGCGTAGTCCCGCAGCAGCCGATCACGGGAGAGAGCAAAGGGGGTGTAGTCCTCGTTGAATCCAAGCACTTTCACCTCGTAGCCACTATCACGGATGCGCCTCAAGCACTCCTCATCACTGCCGCGCAGGCACACCAGACCGTTACTCAGCTGCGCCGCACCGTCCAAGTCCACGAGGGACTCGCAGAAAAACTGGAAAAAGGCGTCGCCAAAGTACGGGTTCCTCTCCTTGTCGCACTGAATCGGGTTGAAGAAGAACGCCGTCAGCACCGAGATGGAGCGGTGCGCGGCCTCGTCGCAGAGCGCCTGCAGGCCGGTGTTGTCCACCACACGCAGATCACGGCGGAAGAGAAACAGAGCCACCTCCTCTCGCTCTGCGTGCGACCTCTTTTCTGCTGCCGAGGAGCCGGTGGACGGGGAGCGGCTGCGACAGCGCTTCATCTTGATGAGCGACCGTGCGGAGGCGGCATTGAAGGTGAATACGCGTGTACGGCTTGCACCACCACCCTGCGAGATCAGAGGGGCGAGAGCGAAGTAGTTCTTTGGGCCGTAGCGTATTAGAAACAGTGAAGGTTTGTGGCGCCAGGGATTCGGGGGGGGGGGGTGCAGAAGCGAGAAAGTAAAACAGCGCCCCAGCAGTGTTGTGACGAGCGAGCTGTTCTTTTTCTGTTTCCAGCGCCGTTCTGCCTATGGAGACACGTGTATGTTCCTGTGCATGTATTGTGCCTGCAAATGTGTGTGCACGGGTGCGCCCACCGCTGCGGATTCGAGAGCTGCTGAAGCGGGGAGAAAAGAAGGAACAAATGAAAGAAGAGGTCGAGGGGTGGAGGAATAGAGACTGTACAAACAGCGCCTCTGCTAACGTTGTCGAGGCGGAATGAAGCGCGCAAGCCACCACGCTGGTAACGCACCACAGTACTCATCAGTCATGCGGGCAACAGGGTGCACTACGACTCGCACCTCCTGCGTTGTCGATGGTGGACAGCGGCTCATCGTCGGCTGCATCTCTGCCCACTCGACTGCACATTCAAATCGTGCACTCTCCGCGGTGCCAAGAGAGCAGAAATGAGGGACGCCATGTGTGTGCCACTCTGCGAGGAGCTCGCTGTTCACCTCATGTGGATCCCATTCTCCGTTTAAAGCGTCGCTGAGCAAAGTCCAGCAAGGGGAAAATGAAGGAGGGGGAGAGGGGGATCATCAGCGTGATGGAACAAGGCGGTATCTGCTTCGCCTCCACACACACACACACACACATGTCCACAGAAGTCTGCGGACAATATGGGCCTGCACGACAGTTCGTAAACGCCACAACATCCGCTCCTGTATCGCTCGCAACCTTTCACTCTCCTGCAAAACACTTCCTGTCTTGCGCTCCGTTCACGGTGGAAACCTAGGTAGGGGCACGCGTGGAGCTTCCGTGATATCCGGCTCACACTGCACTCACAGACAGCGGTGCAGAAGGCGATGAAGCGGGTACGCAGTGGACCTAATGCCTTCGGCAGCCACCGGCGGAACTGCGTCGTCACAGTCAGCGTGACGAGCTGCGAGATCACAGTCCTCAGCAGCCGTGGACACCTCCCCGCAAAACACAGCCGCGAGCACGCGCAGGTTCCCAACAGAAGTCGCTGGTATACGTGCCACCGTTGAAGGAGCCGACATTGACCCTCTGTCGCTGTGGCTGATGGAGAGGATGGTAGGAGTGCGCAACAACAGCAGCTGAACCAGCTCCACAAAGCTGCCAGACGCGCCGGGAAAGTGCTTGGGCACTCGCACAACACTGGGCGACGATTTCATGCGCGTAAGCGGTGCTACTTTGTAATCCTCACTCACGCATGCCAACGTGCCTTGTCTTTGTGCACGCAACCTTGCGACTTCCTCTGCCCAAGCCTGCATCTCGGCCCTGTTCTCAGAAGGAAGCAACAGAATGCCCAGTGTTTCGCTGTACTCCTCCATCACAATACCCTTGCGTTGCTGTAAAACACGTAGCTGCGGTGCACCCCAAGCACTTTCGCCGCCGGTGGCTGAGGCAAAGTGGGCATGACACGCACCTCGAGAGCGACGCGACCGCACAGGCGCTGACGTGAGCTCCAGTTCTTGCACCTCTACCGCAGCACCAAACAGCGGGAACAAGCGGGCGAGAGAAAGGGGCAGCGCACCCACTCCCTTTGTGCGCGTCGCCAACACCGATGCCAGCGCTGTAGCACTCGCGCACTCAAGACGAAGCTGAGCAACGATGCTCAGTCGCTCTGCGACGACGCCTGCTGCCAGTGCCCACATCCTCGTAGCGGAAGAGCTGAGAATGCAACGAACGACCTCCTTGCGCTGGCGACGACTCGGACGCGAGACTGCACTGCGGTCGGCAGCCAGTTGTGCCGCCACTGCAGGCACCTGACCAGTTTCAGGCATCGCAGCTGCAGCTCTCACGCCTGTCACGACGTCACCTCGCTTTCTAGGTATCTGGATGTTGTAATGCACTTCTCTCGCACTGCGGTGAGCAGCGCGGAGACGACGAATGGCGCAGCGCTTCTCTGTGGCGTCGTTCAATGCAAGCATCGACAACGGCGGGGTGGAACATACCAGTCTCTCTGACGTTGGTATTGTCTTCGACGCCAGTGTCACCGTTGCGGCTCTCTCCTCTTCTCCTGTTTCACTACCCGCAGTACATACCGCATGCATGGCTGGTGAGAAACTACCGCGAGTACCAGTCCTAGTCTCGTTGTTGGAGAGTGCTGTGTACCAGTAGCGACGCAACGCCGAGGCCCGCGAGACCCTGCGCGAGTTCCGCAGAATCTTCCGCGTTGTACACCGCCGCCTCCAGACATCGCGCCGGGTTTGAGAAACTGTGGTGGCCGTAGTAGCCCGCAAGGGAGGCTCATGCAGAAGCAGCTGTTTCTCCTCCATTCGCGCGTGTTTAGGAGCGCCCTTTTCGCCATCCTGGCCAGCGCCGCCGCCGGTGCTGCGCAACGCTGGCATGGGGTCGGAACGACTGCGCTTGCGCTCCTCATCCTCCTGCAGACGCTTAGCACGCAGCTCTTGATAGCGCGACGTGAGCGTTGCAGAAACCGCCATCTCGCGGGACCGCTGCATCTCTTTCGTCGCCAGCACCGCTGGGAGTTGCGTGTGGGTTGTGAGCACCGTTGTAGTAGAGACTGAGGCATTTTTTGATTGATTAGCAGCGGTGCGGAGGCTTGAGGACGCAGTCCCTGACTGTGCGGGGGGTTCCTGGGACGTGCGGGAGACATCCAGCGACAATCCCCTTCTCCTTGCCTTCGCCTTCTCGCGTGCAGCGGACTCTGTCTTGTGAGCCTGCATTCCCAACATGAGCGGATTCACGCCGCGCTCCACAGCCTCCACTATCTTCGATGGTGGCGCCGTTGAAGAGGTCGATCCATGGCGCCGGTGGGCTTTCGCTACTGCAGTATGCTGTGCTGCGACAACAAAGCCGCGGTGGCGCGCGAGGAGGTTGTCTAAGACAGAGCCGGGATCCATGGCGAGGTCGATTCTCTGGCGAGTGGGTTTTGCGCGCAGACGTCTCCTTTTCGCTTTCTCGTTTGTAACTCGGCGGGCCAACCGCCGTCCTTCACGCGTCGCTTCCGCGGCTACCAGCACAAGCGGCTGCTCCGGTCTTGGGTGGCCAACGTGCTGTGGAGAAGCGTTCCGTGGCAAAGCCGCCGTGGCATCTGGTTTTTCAAAGAGGCAAAAATAGGGAGAGAGCGGTGAAGACGTAGGCGAGTACGCAAAGCACAAGAGGGGAGAACGGCATTTAGGGCATGTGGCGCGTACGATGTTAAAAGGGGGACAGTGAGCCGCAGGGCGGCATATGACACCACCTCGTGCAATCTCCCCCTGCGCAATGACATTTCCTCTCGTAGCCCTTGTCCTCAGGCAGAAAAGTAATGCTTGGCGCGTCATCGAATGTGTGTGGGGGTTTGGGGGGAGGAGGAGGGGCTACGCATGTGAAAAAAGTTATCGTCGTGTGATGGATGCGGTGCACCAAAGACGTTGGCTAGCTCCAGAAGAAATGGTGCAGGTCAGTGATGAGGAGCTGAAACCACCACGTCGCCATGCATTTGGCTCCTAATTCGCGGCGTCGACGCCTCGTCGCTACACCCACACAGGGACCCTCTCTCGTCGTGCAGCGGGCTGATGTGGTTAGGCGTGGGTGGACGCGTGGGAGGTGGCGGAGGGGGGGGAAGAGAAGTCCTCAGAGCCTCACCAGTTCTTCGAACGAAGGGCAGAAGAACTGACATGTACGTACGTATGTGTGCATTTAAGCACTGCCTACCTCCTGCGGGTGTGGACACCATCCCACAGACCACGTCAAGCGTACCACTGTATGAGGTGGACCGGTGAGCAGGACAGCGGATCGTAAAGCAATGCCTCGAGCTCCCGCACTGCACGTCCTTGCCCGAGGTCAAACACGCGCTGACGGCGGCTGCGGGCTCGCTTTCGCGGCACCTCGTCTCGCTGAAGCAATGCGCTGCGACGAAGAAGATCCTCCGCTACCTCAGGAGGGGCGAGCAGATAGTCGGGTGCGCAAGTAGCAGCAGCGGTGTCACCAACCAGAGAGACGGCACTCCAGTGGACCCCGGGCGCCGTCACGGACGACACATTTTTGTCCTCGTTGGTGAGAGCGGCAAGATTGGCGCCGCCGCTAGCCTCGCTCGCTGTTGGCGGGAAGCAACACCACACAGGTGCCACCACGCACCCAAACCGCTGGGCAAAGAAGCCCGACGACGACACAACACCGATGCGTGTCACTAACGGTGCGCGCAGCACACGGTCACCTCTGTGCTGCCACCACTGGCACCGCAGCAGGATCGCTCCCGTATTGCTGTGCAGGGTGGGGAGCAGGCGATCGCTGTGTGCTGCGCGTACAAAGACACGACACGCCGCATTCGAGGCATTTCCGTAGTACTCCAGGGTGTGCAGGTACGAGGGAAGAGGCGCGCTCGCCAGCGTCGCAGCGGTAGACGTGCCGTCCATTGAAGTGCGACTGCGCTTCGTACCCCACCTCGCCACCCGGGCCTTTCTTGGTGTGGGTCGGCTCTGCTGACGTCGCCGCTGCTGCGCCGCGGCCGAAGGGCGGGACAGCCCGTAGTCCAGGGGGTAGGCAGGATGGCCTAGCAAGTGGAGGAGGGTAACGCGATCCTGAAAGCCAAGCGCACGGCACCGGCCGCGCAGGGCAGCACCGCTACGCGTTGGTTTAACCGGCGAGGGAGCCATGAGAAGAAACCCAAAGAAACGCCGAGCCAGATGGAAGTGCGCGCGACGCGTCTGCCACGACACTAGGCACATTCGTCGGACCGAAAGGGTGGTGATGGCCTGTGTCACACCTGGGGAAGCTGCAGACCGAGCGGCGGTGTCACCGATGTGCACGCTCGGCGCATGTCTCCCGCTCGCAGGACTGCAGTAGAGCAGCGCAAGGCGCCACACGCACGGAGCTGCAGTTCCTTTCCCGGACCTGTTGCAGTGCGGATCTAGTAGAAACGGTGAGGAGAAGCTCGGGTACGCAACGAGGAAGAGGCGTGATGATTGCCGCGCAGGCGACGAAGCCCCCTGAGGATGTCCATGCGCGGCAGCTCTTGCATCTGCAGCCCCCGAACCGCCGCTTGGTGCGGTCTTTCGGGGAGAGGACTTGAGCGGCGTTCTCCTGCGAACGCGCAGGTCACTGCGGGAGCGAGGTGGGCGCAGCTGCAGCCGCCGGTAAGCACGGGCACAGCGCTGGAGAGTACCCTTGAGCGTTGACAGCGCCTCAGGCTCCGACTCTGAGGAAAGCGCCGAGGGGTCGCACCGCCAGAATTCAAACACAGAGGCGCGCGCCACGCTCAGCGAGCACGGGTTCCAAAATGAAACAAGCTGAATTTGCAGCTGCGCCGTAGCGCGGCGCGTGAAGTGAACCGGGGCCTCACTGAAGAGAAGAACGTCCACGGCAGTGGGCGCAGCTTTGGCGCGCAGTGAGGCCACTAACACCACTGGCACCACACGCGTATGACGAGAGAGTGTGCTGATAGAGCCACGGCACAGATCGGCCGTCTGCAGCGCAGCATCACCGAGGCACGCTGAGCCGGCACCCCACATGTGTCCATGTACGACGGTTGCAGAGGTTCGTCGGGTGCGCTGATGGCGTGCCGTCGGAGAGAGCGCAAAGATGACCCCAGAAGGTGAGGCGCTCACGTCCTCTGCATCAGGACGCAGTCCAAGTGCTTCAATGAGGCTTGCCAGCGCAGGCGAGGCAGCAGACGCTGCATCACGCGGCGAATTTGGTGAAGTCCATACTGTACCAGTAAATGGCCATTTATTCCGCGGCGTCAGCGCATACACGCAGTGATGTGAGAGGTCCGCGAGCATGGTCGCAGCTAAGACAGACGCAGACAGCAACGCGTGGGACTGTGCGGACTGGTCATTCCGCACAATGGGGCTGCGGAAGAGCCATTGACGCTGCTGCTCCGCAAGAGCAGTCGCCCAGCGCTGCAGAAATCGATGATCTTTTCGCGTGGGCTCATGCGGCATGGCGACTCTGGCCTCGCAGGACGTACAACAGCGGAGACGCGCTGCATGGCGGGTTTCACAAGGTGCCGTGGAGCTGCGCGCTGCACCGCCGCCATGCTGCGAGTGTATTGATGATGTCGTTGTCGCCAATGATACGTGCGTGACACAGGGCTGGACGGCAAGTGACACTATACGGTAGTGGAAACGCTTCACCAGCCGCGAGTGCGATGGCAGCCACTGCGTCACCATCTTCTGGGCGACCTCGAAAGGCGGGCGTGCTTTGCGCCCCAGCACTGTAGCTCTCATCGTGTGCTTTCCAGGCCTGCAGCAGCGGCAGAGCCCAACCGGCCGTCCGTACTCGAGTGCGAGTTGCCGAGCGAGGTGCCGTCGCCGCGCCACCGGACGCCGGCGGTGCCACAGCCGACGCCGACGACGCAGCCAGAGGGCCCATTGCGCATGTGACAACAGGCGTTGATGGGTTCGCTTGATGCGCAGTCGCCGCAGCTTGGCTTGCTGCTGGGGAGTTAGGACGGAACTTTCACTGGTCGCGCGCTGCGAGATGTCATCGGCAGAGCTGAAATGCAACCCCGGCTCCGTCATCCAGAGGTAGGTGCGGTCGCGAATCTCTTGCGCGGAAAAGCTCATGGCGAGTACCGGGGCACCGCTGCGACTGCCACTCGTGGCCAAATATGGAAGGCTGCCGGCAGGGTAATCGGCACCACCCCCGGCACTCTTTTTGGCTTTGCGCGCCATCCGTTGCTCTCGTTTTGCCTGTGCCTTGACTTCCTGAAGGACGCGTGACACCGGCACATTCGCGGAGGCAGGGCGGCGGTAAGCCGGCGTCATCGCGGCCGTGTGGGTCAGAGGGGAAGAAGAGACGGCTTCCTCCCAACTGGCATTGGTGTGCATCGCTGATGGAACAGGAATAGACATCTTGCGCTGTAGTTGGGTTACGGCTGCAGGCTGCCGAAACAGAAAGGCCGAAAAGGCGGCGACATCCGCTTGGCGCTCGTGGAACAGAGCAGCAGCATCCATGTCTTCTGAAAGTTCAGAAATTCGGTTGGCTCAATGGCCAGCGCACTGCAGGAGCGGAGCACAGGGAGGAAGAAGGAGGGCGCAGGAAGCGAAGGATAGAGACAGAAACACCAGGATTGGGATGGGAAGAGCGCGGGTTGGAGAAGTCCCATCAAGTCACTTCCAACGCTTCTCGCGAATGCAGTCGAGCTTAGAAGCATTCGCAGCTATGATGGCTAAGCTCTGAGCGGAGGGGGGAGGAGCAAGGGAAACCCAAAGGATCAGAGGTGGTGGTGCAGGACGCTGCGTTCGTCTTACGTCGCTCGACCTCTTCGTAGGTCGTCAACTAGCCCATTAATGGAGCGCACTGTGACGCACACACACGCACACGCACATATATATATATACGTGTTATGCTAGAAGAAGCAGAGGAGATGGGCAAGAAGGCGGGAGAAGCAACGCCAGCGTGTGTGCAGGCGCAGTCATCGCACAAACCTCAGCAGCGTCACTTCCCCACCCCGCTCCTTCCAAGGGCCTTAACTTCACGCTAGTGCACACTCAGTAGCGGCGTTGCGCCAGTACGCCGTGACTGGAGGGGGACCATGGCGCTCCCACTTCTCCAGAAGGGCAGTCATCTCGGCAGCACGTGGAATACCCAAGTGCTTTCCAGAAGACGTCACGATGAACACCGGCAGCAAGTGATTCAGTTTTTCATGAAAGTGCACCACCACCTCGCGCAGCAGCACTGCTTCAAGCTGCCGTTCCACCGAGATCGCCTGCGACGCAGCAGCCTCATTGGAGGGACGGAGGCTGTTGGACGTAAGCTGCGCCAGTGCCACAGCACGATGCTGCGCGCACGTGTACTCGTAGCAGCGCAGCAGTCCTTCATCACCGATGGCCTCCAGTTTGTCCGAGTCACTTACGTAATCTCGGACTGCCACCCAGCTGCTGCTTTTCGCCGCCGCCTCCACACCGTCACTCAACGCGGGCAGAAACCAACGCATGCCCAACTTCACCTCCTTTGAGTAGGAGATGGCATCCAGTGAGGTCAGCAGGAGTTGCGACACCTTCCGCGCCCTCCCTTCTTCCCCGCTGGTGTCAGTGCGTGGCAGAGGAACGTAAAAGAGACTCGGATCCGTGTTGGCCGCGCGAGTCACCAGCGCTGCCGCCTCGGCAGCAACAAAGGACTTCACTCGCTCCAGGAGAGCGCCACTAGCGTCGTACTTGTGGTCCGCCACGTCATGTAGCATGCCCACTAGTATAATTCTGTAGAGCATTCCGGCCTTCTCCCCTGGCGTCACGCTGGCGGCGGTGTCCATGAAGTACAGTAAGATTGCCTGTTCCGTCACTTTGCGCATGTGTCCAAGGCCGTGCGAAGCATCACGGTCAGCACAGGCAGAGGCCACAAAAGAGGTGCAGCGAGCCCACAGCTCGTAATGCAACGCCTCCATGGATGTGAGGGAGGATAGGCCTATGTCAAGGAGGGAAGGGAAAGGAAGCGGAGATGGACGTGTAGTGAGGTACGGAGAGAGGGAAGAAATCAACTGCTCTTGTGCCGCGGATGGCTTCTCTCCCTCTACGACGCACAGAGTGTGTGGCGTCGCCGTAGTCGTGGCGTCTCTGGGGATGCCTCAGCCAACGCACAAGGGCAACAGTGCGATGCAGATGAACAAATGGCACGCGAAGAACCTCAAGGCGCAGAAAAGAGGGGAGGGAAGGGGGCGGAGCAGAGTGAGAGCGCAAAGCGCATCACCTCAACATCGCACGGAAAGGAAAGAGAGAGAGAGACGCATCAGAAGGCAGTGCGACTATGGGTGACTTGTGTGTTCCAGTCAAAGGGCCTCTTCACTGAAAGGTCAAAACGCAACCCGACATGCAGACGAGGATGAGTTCACGCGTGTGTGTGTGTGGGGAGGGGGGGTCGGCGGGTGCCGCCGCGGCCGCCCCTCCCAAAAATGTACATCCACATGATGCCCGAAAGGGTCAAAAAAAACAAACAGTGCCGCCACGTACGTGTAATACTCTTTGGTATGTCGTGGCGTGTCTCTGTACTCCTTTCCGCCAGGGCAGAGCAAGAGGGACACACTCGCACATGGCCACAGGTGTTCGTTGGGTGGTAGTCTACAGTGCGCCAAGTACCCTTCAAGTGATTGCACTATACGCACTGGGCACCATCCTCCATGCAGGAAAGCAGCTCTATGTGCTCCACTGCGGTCACTCCACACGCCTCCAACTCCACCGAGTATCGTGCCAGGAAAGACCCCAAGGCTCCGGCCTCACCTACATGCGACAGCCACTCGGCTCTCCACGCCAGAAGCTGTACGTAGTGCTCCTGAAAGCAGCGCGCCACGCAACGGCGCACAAGAGGGTCCACAACAAACGGCAGCTGCATCAGTACGGCCTGCTCGCGCACCGCACCGCAGCACTCCGCGTGCCGCGTGCCGTGCGCCACATCCTCAGCAGCGTTTACCGCTCGCAAATGCCGACCGCGACTGAAGACGAGGTACATGCGCAGCCCGGTCAAGAGGGGGTGGCTGGCCGGCATGAGCATCTCCAGTTCCTCCAGTGTGTTGGCGCAGAGATGAATGAGCTCGGCGCTGAGAGTAGAGCCCAGTCCTCTCGCGACCGTCGAGTAGGCGAATGCTTCCAAGCGAAGCCGAAGCCGCAGAAAGTGCGTAGGCAAAAGAGTCCGGGCGACGCACGCGTCGAGGTCAACGAGGCGTCGCATCGCTGTCACCATCGAATCGCGTGCTTTCCCTGAGGTTTCCGCTTCATCCTCACCCTTCGCCAACTGCACTGGAATGTCATCCAGCTGCAGCTGCAACTGAGCGGCAACGGAGTTCCTTTCTTCCGTGGCGCTGTCAGCCTCACAAGTCCTTCGCCGATGGGGACAGTGCTCCCCATGACGGAACACTGTGGCCCATTCCGACGCGCAAGTCGCTCCGAGGATGCTGATGGGCGGCTCAGACTCCCCCCTGATATCTGGCTCGTAGATGAGCTGTCCGCACTCGCCGCACAAATGCCCATGTAGCAACGCGGCTTTCCGTTCGCACAAGTGGCAGCGGCACCGAAACCCAAGCATTTCAGCCAGCTCCGTCTGGGACACTGTCAGGGCTGTAGTGGCAGGCACGTACGACACCGTGATCTCCTCGCCACTCTCGATACCTCGCAGCGCAACTAGGGACACCACGACGCCGTCATCGTCGCCGTCGTGGAGACGTCCAGGTGTCCTGTCGAGCACAAGAAGCGCGTTAGGAACACACGCGTGGTTGAGGTGGCGCAAGAACGGGAAAAGCGCCTTGGCGGACACATCGCTCGCACACAGAGAAGTGTACGCAGCGACGTCACACTCGCCGGCAGCTCGCTTCAGTCCTGCTTTGACGCATCTGTGATGCTCATCACGCTCCTTGTGGCAATACGACCGGGGTGGAGGGTCAATGCGAAATTCATCTATGCCTCGCACGTCGAGAAGCAGCTGAGGAGCAGATGGAAGAGACGTATGGGCCTCGCCTCCGCGCCAGTTCAGCACTCGGAGTTGCGACGCGTCGGCAGTGAAGTGTGAGTTGCAAGAAGCTTTTTTTGGTCCCACCTCCGTCTGTGGCTTTCCGGCCCAGTCGACCGCCACCCGCGACACGCGCGGGGAGGGCTGAAGAACAGAAGCATCGCGCATCACAAGCGCGGCCCACTGGCGCCAGCCGCCGCACAGGAGATCGGGGAAGCCGGCCAGAAGGCTAAGAAGCTGCGCTGTCGCACTGCACTCCACATTCTCTATTATAAGCGGCACTGAGTCCTTGCCCTGGCGTGTCCCAGAGCTCGGCACGGCGGACACTTTTTTCGAGACAGGAGCAGTCGCTGTGTCTTCTTGGCAGCGCCGCGCACTCTCTTTCCAGATCCGCATTCTGCACTTCATATGCTCCGTGGTGGTGGCGACGTCGCTCATGGCCTCGGTGCCGCCTTGACAATACACCCGCACCTCCGCGTCGGCCACCGTGGCAAGCGCGGCCTCGCGGGCGAGTAGCTCTCCCTCTCCGACAGCGCCGATGGCCACCAGACCACACCCAGCGACGCTGCGGGTTGGATCAATGCTGAGCTCCACATTAGAGTGCAGAAAAAACTGAGCGCACCCAGAGAATGATGACGATGCTCCAAGGAGTGCAAGCAGGAGAGTACGGATACGATCGAGGATGTGCTTGTCGGCTGGCGCGGCGGCAGTGTGCGACGCAGCGATGCGGGCCACTTGCTGAGCCCCGAGAATCTCATGCACCGCACTGAGAGAAGCCACTGCCACTGCCATTTCCGCTTCGGCTACAACTATGAACTCGGTCGCTGTTGTTAGCGTCCGCAAAAGTGAATTCGACGCCAGTTCTACGCTTGCCTCGGCGTACATGTGAAGTAGCTCCCGAATGTGACCATCGGGAAGGCAAACAGAGGGACTGGGCGTGAGAGAAATACGACCATTGACATGACGCCACACGTCGTACAATGTGACCACGGCATCTCGCATGGCGTCATCGCAGCCATCCGCATCTGCGCCTGGCGAGCTCGAAGCAGCGGATAGGTGCGATAGCACGATATCAATATGCGCCTCTCTCTCATCGCCATTGCTGGTGGCGTCACGATTTGCTCGAAGCACGGCTGTCAACGCTGCGCCAGTGAGCTGTGGCGGTGGTGCAGGAAGCAGCGTAGAAACACGGCAGTCCGTCAGTGTCACTGTGCTGGGGTAAAGTCGGCGTCCGCTCTCTTCGTGATCGTCGCAATCGGCCTCGCCATTGAGTGGCATCCATGGGTGAGACGTGCCGCGTACGAGTAGCGCGCTTGGCATTTGCCGCAGAACGGCAGACAGCTCGCCGTCTGAAGGAATCGCCACACGCTCAGCCAACCATCGACACACAAGAAGCACAAGACAGCAGTGGAGATATGAAACTGACGCGTACACGGAGAGCTCATCCCCGTCACTCCATGGACAGTCTTTTCTGGAGAACAAGGCGGTGGATGGCGGCGCCGTGGAGTTACGCAAGCCGCTGGCCACTACAGAAAGCGAGCGCAGCAATGACAACACCGCCATCGACGATGATAGCAGCGGTTCATCACTAGTAAGAATCGCCGCGCTAGGCGAAGCGACATCGTCGTCCCACGTGTCGCGGTAATCCGTATGGGCAGCGTTCATGGCGGTTAGCTTGGTAACGCTGTGTCACTGGCATCGCTCATGTACGTTGACAGTCGCATAGGTCAGCGAGGGCTGTTTTCCCTTCGCTCGTCCACGTCGACAACAGAACGAGAGAGGGAAGGACGAATGCCACGGAAGAAAGAGTGTGCTCAAGAGGTACGACTGCAGAAGAGGGGCCGCATTGATGGCGCCACGGATGAATTTTTTCCCGTGCTTAGCGTGTTTGGCCAATCGAAGACAAAAGGAAGGAAAGGAGAGCGCAGCACGGAGAGGGAAGGGGAGGGAAAAAAGTGGAGCGTTGACGAAGAAGGGCAGCGCATGGTGTGCGCGCAGATTTTCACGGTGCACATACACGCATTCGCGAACGCAAACGGTACCCCGCTTTGCGCATACAGATGTGCAGGCGAGCACACACACACGCGCACCGCCTCGTTCACAAGGCACAACCCCCTCCTCGTCCTCCTCCCACAGTACTGAGGAAATGGGAAAGGAGAGAAGTAGTGGAAAAGACGCACACTCGCGCGTTACGAAGACACAATAAAAAAAAATATGAAGTGAGAAGCAGCGCTGCTGGCTAAACAGCGCATGTAGCGTGTCACTGTGGTGGAGAGAGGCCAGCCGAGGGGGGAGGGCACGGCGAGACAAGACAGAGATGAGTGAGGGAGACAAGAGTTTAGTGCGCAGCGATGGCGGACGCACGATTTTTTTTTTTTTGGGGGGGGGGGGCGCACCCGATCCACCAAACTGTCTTCCCTACAACGGCTCCGAGTCAGGCATGTGCCGGCCACTGCTGATGCTGGTCACCCAGGCACAGATAGGCGCGCACGCACACACGTAGCGAACATCAAGCAGTCGGCGACGGATAAAAAAGAGGAAATATCGCTCCTGATGGCACCACAAAGGAAAAAGGCCGACCATACGCGGGTGCGGTACGCCTCCGCATCGACCGTCATCACCGTCACCGGAAGGGCATTGAGTGACCTTCACAGCACCATCCGATTCTCCGCCTTGTCGTTTGAGGAAGCGGCGGTTGTTCCAGCAATGGGCGATTACATCAGTGAAGGAGCCACAAAGCAGAGGTACGAAAAAGAGCACTGAAATCGTCAACACAGCAGCGAAGAAAAAAAAGAGTGAACGTGTGAAAATGAAGAAACCCGAAGAGGGAAAGGGGGGGAGAGGGCGGATGACATGGCATACCGTGTGGGCTGTCTCCAACGCCAAGGCGTGCAGGACAACACGCAGGCAAACAAGAGCAGCGGAAAGCCACGCCCACCTCTCTCCTATAGAATCGTATAGAGCAAAGAAGTGAATGCCAAGAACATAGGCAGAGCGCAACCACCCGCGCGCGCGCGAGCAACGCGGCGGCTCAATAAACAAGAAGAGAGGGTCTGGGACGGCGGGGATGGGTTGAGGAAGAGGACGAAGCTGAGGGGGAAGCGGTAGCCAGCGTTTCGTCGAGAGCTGTGCTGCATAGCGCGAGTACAACCCACAAGTCGAGTGGGCAAGCAGGCCATGTGGCTCCAAAGCGTCGCCCTTCCCCTAGTCTCACGCCCACCTCCCGTTCCCCCTCCCTCCCTTGACATCATGCTCGCTCTCGCCTCTCTCGCACCTCCAAGGCACATTGCGAGCGGCGGAAGAGAAAACGCAAAGGCAAAACAAAAGACAGAGAGTAACGGAGAGGGGAAGATGGAAACATGAGCGAGAAGGGCATGCAAGACAAGCGAGTTGGGGAAAGCGCAGCAGCGACAGACGAAGAAGCACTCGTGAGTTTGCCAGTCGGCTCTTCAGAAAGGGGGGTCACAAAGAGGAGCGGGGCGTACACGCCGTTATCGGAAAAGGACACGGGTGGCCCGAGAACACACTGAAGGGGCAAAGCCGAACAGAGCAGCACCGCTTTGCCGGTACACCGGTGGAATTCGGAGGTGCAGCAAACGAGAAGCGCCGATATCAGTGAGCAAGGAAGACGAGGACGTTGCAAGAACAAGGTCCCACACACTGCGCACAGCAACGCATGCCCTCCTCCTCTCACACCTCCAGACCAACACCGTAGTGCCAAAACGCTTACGTCCTCCAGCATGATGAATCTCCTCTGGACTTTCTCGTTGCCGCTCACACGCGCCTGCCATTTCCGGCAGACGAAGAGCGTATTAAAAGGCATCAACGAGCGAGAGGAAAAGAGGCAACAAGATAGAATGGATCCCCTTTCGGTATGAGTGTGGTTACGCTTCCTCCAGCGCCGCTACGCCGCTGACAGTGTGTGTGTGTGTGTGCGTGTGTGCGTGCATCTGTCGTCGTCATCATATGGCACAACTTTAAGCATGTTGGTCTTATCGCCATAGACCGGAATCATAATCTTCATGTCCTTCGGGTCGCGGTTCATCGCGCGCTCGTACGCCTTCACGCTGTCCTTGAACGCGAACGTGGCGCTGATCAGCGGCTTCACGTCCATCTTGCCGAAGCTCAGCAAGCGGATGATGCGCGGGTACACGTTGCGGTAGCGGAACACCGTCTGGAACGTGATCTCCTTCGCCTGCGCCATCACAACGTCAAACGGCACAGGCTCAATCGGCATCCCCACCAGCACACAAGTCGCGCCAGGCGCGGCGTGCTCGTAGTAGTGCACGTCACTGCCACAGATGCCCACGCTGTGGATCTTCACTCGGCAGTCGTGGGGGCCGAGCTCGTCGCATACATCCACCTCGCGGATCGCCAGCTCGCTCTTCCTCTCCAGCACGAGGCTCTGCATGAGGACGATTTATTTTTTGGGGGGGCAAGAAGTAGCATACTTAGGTCGTGTGCACTAATCAGAGGTTGAGAGGGGGGTGGTAGGTCAGCTGTGAAGACGAGAGCAGTTCGCAGGTTTTTCCGCAGATGAGAGAAGAGAACAAAATGGATGAGGAGAAGGGAAGTGACGCGGTGGAGAAGGCAGGTGCGCCCATGCACCTACGTATGATAAAGAGTGCACACATGTATGCTGTGACCGCACCCCACAGAGTCTCCGGCCTGGGCTTCACGGCCACGAGTGCAAAGACGACGACTTCACACTCACCTTGCGTAAGAAAAGGCACCAAGCAAGAACGTAGTCAGCGCCATCCAACTGCGCAGCGGCAGTCCAGGTGCGGGAGACCGAGGGGGGGAACAGCACTGCCACCAGACCTGGTAGGGAGAAAACTGCGGCTTGTGCACCCCTTCAAGGGGAAAAAGAGGGCTCACCGTGGAGCAGACTGCCACTAGTGCTCTACGCCTCACTTTTGATCCTTTATCAGGTCCCTTCGCACTGTTTTCCCTTGAGCTCCGCTGCCCTGCCTTCGGATGAGATCGCTGCTCGGCTGGGTCACATGTAACTGCAGATTTACATGCACCTGCCGGTTTCATTAAAGATATGCTGCTGTGCCACTGCACTCCATTGCCCTGTGTGTTTTTTTGATTTCGTGTGAGTGTGGGGGGAGGGAGTTATGGCGTGCCCAGTGCTCCATCAAGCGCGTAGAAGACGGGTGAAGAGAGAGAGGGAGGGGGGAGGCAGTGGATATGAGGAATGGAAAGGATTCCTCATTCGCACAAGTTCCACAAGAGGGAAAGAAAAAAAAGGAGCCACATGAGGTGATGATAAACTGCGGAACGAAAAATATGTTGAGCATGAAAAGGAGAGGAAGGGGATGAAAGAGAGTCCGCACTGTTGACATCCTGTGAGGGCTAAAGGGCAGCTCAGACTGACACACACACACACGCGCGAGAAAGAGACCACATCAAATGTGAAGGCAGACAATGCGCACAGTGACGGTGTGCTTCACTCCTCCTACCTGCCAGTGTGTTCGTCTTCGCACAGCCCTTCTTAGATATGTGCATACGCCGCCCCCGCTATGCAGAAGCAACCCACGCATCCATCGGTCACGTTGCTGTGACGACTACGCAACCACACAGAAGAAAGAGAAGAAAAACGCACCGGGCACTGCCCGCAGAAACAAAGATGCACCGTTGGCGACGCCAACGGCTCTACAGGAGCCCATTCTAAACGAATGCGCCCCCCCCCCCCAACACATACGCACACATACGCAGGGGTACACAACAGCAGTCGCTACGTTATCGATGGGCTCAGAATAACGGGCCATCCCATCAGAGAAAAGAAAAAGGCAGAATAAAAAGAGCCCCTGGATTGAGTGCCAACAGTGACACCCCATACCGCCTGTCACGAGTTCGACATCGGTGGCAGCCCTTTGCACCACCTCTCCAAAGCCCCGATCCTCTCGCACTTTACACCTCCGACCTCACATGTGCGGCCCAGCACCAGCCACAAGTGCCGACCTATACGCGAAGGGCGAACCATAGAAGACGGAACCAAATAGGCAAATATTCTGCAACGCGGTGTGGGTGCACCGCTCTAAGCTGCTGAACAAGTGGAAAGCGGGCATGTACGGAGGTTCGCAAGATACCAATGAAAGCCAATGGCTATCGCCAGCGTGTGGGGGAGGAGGGGGGGGGAGGAGGGTCCGGCAGAGCGCAGCGCAGAATAGCAAGACAGTGTTGCTTTCTTTCCGCTCGCACAGCGACGGGAATTTAGGCGCATGCCGCTGCTGCCGACACGCCAGGAGAGCAGGGTGGGTGAGAGCACTTGTCCTGCATGCTCCACAAGCGAGAGAAGAGGGGAGGGGGTGGAAAAAATAAGAGAGAGACGACAAGGAAAGAAAAAAGAAGGCTGTGGCGCAAGCAAAGGAAAGCTCAGCGAACACAGAAGCATAGTCATAATGCGGATGAATAAGGGGAGGAAAGGAGTGGGTTGGTGTCGGCGAGCACCGCGCAGCTAACAGCACCGCTAGCTGTCCATCTGAATCATAATCTTCATGTCCTTCGGGTCGCGGTTCATCGCGCGCTCGTACGCCTTCACGCTGTCCTTGAACGCGAACGTAGCGCTGATCAGCGGCTTCACGTCCATCTTGCCGGAGCTCAGCAAGCGGATGATGCGCGGGTACACGTTGCGGTAGCGGAACACCGTCTGGAACGTGATCTCCTTCGCCTGCGCCATCACAACGTCAAACGGCACAGGCTCAATCGGCATCCCCACCAGCACACAAGTCGCGCCAGGCGCGGCGTGTTCGTAGATCAGCGGGAACGCGGATGCAGCACCGCCACACTCGAATATAACGTCGCAGCCCTTGCCCTCCGTCGCCTCAGCCACAACACGCTTCAGTTCGCCCGCCCTCAAAGTGTTCACCGCGCGCAGGCCAGGATAGCGGTGCGTGATCTCCAGCCGCGCGTCGTGCGACCCGCAGACAATCACTTCAGAGCACCCGCCTGTAAGCGCGGACAGCGCCGTCATGATCCCGATTGTGCCGCATCCAATCACGAGGCCCACATCGCCTGGCTTGACACCAGCCTTCGTCACCGAGTGCATGCCAACAGCGATCGGCTCGCACAGCGCGCCCTCCTCGTAGCTCACGTTGTCCGGCAGCTTGAAGCACAGAGCGGCAGGGTGGATGATGGTTGTCGACATGCACCCGTGCACCGGCGGCGTTGCGAAGAACGTCAGCTCGGGATCCAGGTTGTACAGCCCGCTCAGCGTCTGCGCAGAGTCCCAGCGCGGGATGCCGGGCTCCAGCGCAACGCGGTCGCCAGCCTTCAGTTTCTTCACATTTGTGCCCACCGCCACAACTGTGCCGGACGCCTCGTGGCCAAGGATCATCGGCTTCTCCACCACAAAGGGACCAATGCGCCCGTGCTCGTAGTAGTGCACGTCACTGCCACAGATGCCCACGCTGTGGATCTTCACTCGGCAGTCGTGGGGGCCGAGCTCGTCGCATACATCCACCTCGCGGATCGCCAGCTCGCTCTTCCTCTCCAGCACGAGGCTCTGCATGAGGACCATTTTTTTTCTTGGGGGGGGGGCGGTAAACGGTGGAAAGCGCGGAGAGGAGGAGTGGGGCAAGAGGGAAAGAGAAAATGTGTATAGGATGAGGGGGGATGGGGGGGGGGGGGTAACAAATGGGAGCGAATGAGAGTAAGAAAACGTCGATGTGAAAACGAGCAAGAGCCGCTCAGGCTGACAAGAGTTAGGCCTTTAAACTGGGAGGGAGGAGTGTGCGTGTTGGCAGGCACCATGAGGAAAGTGGAGGGAGACGAGGTAATGTAAGGCAGAGCAGAGCGCAGCAGTGGCCAACCAGGCGTGTGCTGCAACACAAACCGTGAAGGGGCAGGACGCAAGAGAACGCACGCCACTGCACCATGGCACAGCAGACGAGCGCTCACACAAGGCACTGACAGCCACATCTGCTAAGTAGAACGCCTCTCGTGTGTAAGAGAGAGGGGGGAGCGCGAGTATCCATCTCGGCTGCGCAGACACGCTCGCACAATGTCCGTCCGCTTTCTGTTGTCATTGGCCTTCCCATGCAGGCGGACTTGTGAGTCTCAATGGTGGCGCAGACATTCGCGTCCACACAGGGCAACGCCCATTTGTTTCTTTCAGGGGGTCGTGTGACTGGGCAGCACGTCGTGTACCCCTTCTGGTGCTCGTGCCTCGGTGTACGCATTCGTGTGTGTCGCCTCGCATGACTTACGGAATCGCTGTGTGCACGCCCGACCGACGCAGCGCCTGCACATCATCGCTGGAGAGCTTCGTGCACCCGGCGTATGAGACATAGCGAAGAGAGGTGGACGTCGCCAGGAAATCCAGGCGACCGTGTACATCCAAGCTCTCCATGTTCAGCACCTGGAGCCGCGGAAGCTTCTCTAGTCCGTACAGCGCGCACAAGCTGGTGATTCTCTGGCACGCCTTCACGGAGAGGTAGCTCAAGGCTCGGCAGCCTCCCATCAAGAAGTGCAGCTTGTGGACCGCAGTGAAAGAGAGGTCCAGGTATTGGATGTGGCGGCCCTGCTCGATCCCCTGCAGACCCTCTGCGGTGAGCGCAGTGGCACCGGCAACGGCAAGGACTTCGAGGGCGGCGCACTTGCCAAGATGCCCCACTCGGGTTAGGGTGGGGCACCCGTTCGCCACAATCTTGCGGAGCCTTGGTGCACCCTGGAGACCCTCCAAAGAGCTGGGCAGTAGCTCCGTGCACCCTTCTAAGTAGAGCGTCGTTAACCTCACGCAGTCGGCGAGGAAGTTGACGTCCGTGACAGGCGTATGAGAGAGGGAGAGGACCTCCAGCTGAGGCAGGGCCTGAATGCCTTGGAGGCCATCGGCGTCGAGATACCGGCAGCCACTCAAGTCCAGTGAGCGGAGTGCACGGCACCCCCCACCAAGGTTGGCGACGGTCGAGACGTTCGTGTTCCGCAACGACAGCTCCGTGAGAAGGGCGGCGGTCTCCAGACCCATCACTGAGGAGCGCAGCACACGCTTGCAGCCATCCACCCGCAGTACGCGCAGCGCCGGGGTAGCCGCAAAATGCGAGAGACTGGTTACTCGTGTGTACTCCATCGCCAGCAGCTCAAGGTGAGGCAGAAGCTCTATCCCCGCGACGGAGCTGGAGCTGATGCCGTTGCATCGGGTGAGAAATATACGGCGTAAGCTGCAACAGCGAGCAAAGTTCTGCAAGTTCCTCACCCCCTCCGTGTAACAGAGCGACAAGGTCTCCAGCCGTGGCGCCCTCTCAACGCCGTCCAGCCCCTCAAAGCCTCCGTTGCCGCTATCCGGCCCCAGCACCAACGACGAAGACAGCAGGAGAGGTGACAGTCGGCAGGCATGCAGCAGAAGTTCGCGTAGAGCGGGGCACTTGCCAAAGAAAGAGCAGTCGTCGATAACCGCCTTCTCCAAGTGAACCACCTCCAGATGAGGAAGTAGCTCCACTCCGCGTAGAGCGGAGCAGGCAAGCGGCGTGTCAGAGATGAGATGCAGCTCTCGCAACACAAGCAAGTGGTCGAAGTAAATGTGGTGTAGGCGCGGCGTGTCGAGCCAGAGTACCTGCAGTAACGGATACACAGAGGTGGTGATATAGACGTCGCCGAGTCCACCAGAACGGAGGCTACTGCCATCACTCTGATCGCTGCGAACGCTCACATAAAGCTCCTGCAGGCGCTCCAGTGACGGTGGTGCTCCATCCCCGCCGACCTCCGTCGGCGCGCCACGGTTCACGTCCCAAAAAAGCGGCGCGACAGCGTCTTCCAAGGCGCCTTGGAGGCTCAACACCTGCAGCGGCGCTGCGAGCATAGTGGCAGTGAACGTACTCAGCCTCCCGATGACCTCAGTCGTGTCGTATGGCTTGCAATCGATATGCATATCCGATGCTACTCCCTCGGCCATCAGCGATGCACATGGCCTCGTGGCCAGACTCAGAACAAGCAGATTCTTGCGATCGCGCAGCACACTCATGCACCAACGCCATGCAGCCGCCCATCCTGGCGGCAGCAGCGACTCCGTCACGCAAAGATGAAGCTCCTGCAAGTCCACAAGCCCGCCGCCCTCACTGTCGGGGCACAGCTGATGCGCTAGCCACGGTATGTGCTGCTCCGTCAGGTGTAGCGCGAGGGGTCGAGGCTGCTGGCCTGACGCGCTTCCAAGCATCGGCCACGGCAGGTCTACATTGTTCATGCTGCGCACCATACCACGCCGCTTGTGGCGCCACTTCGGCAGGAGCATGCGAAAGCGATCTTCCGCGACAGCACCGTGGCCCGCGTGTCCGGCCTCATCGACGGCAACATCGCACACGAGCCCTTCAGCGCTGGCCATGTGTGCACGATCCCTCAATCCGTCCTTGATAAAGACCAGCTCCGGCATTGCCGCTCTGTGGCCCTCCTCCTCCTCGTCGCCCTTCGGCGAGGTCACAGCGTCAGAGAAGAGAAGTCGGCTTCGTGCTGCCCCATCCTCTTCTCCGGGTCTGGAGTCGTCGGAGTGCCACGCTCTGCCGAGCCCTACCTCTGGAGAAGGGCCGGTGGCAGCCGCTGTGGTACACACAACGTAGTCGAGTTCGCTGACTTCCTCGCCCACAGTGCGCAGTGGTGCCGACGGCAACCCCACAAACAAAAACTTGGCGGCGCTGGTGCGGATGGGCTGCCGAGGCAGACGGTGCCGGTGCTGCAGCCACGCACTAATCCACCCCTTCACCTCTGCTGTGTCTAGTCGAGTGTTGCTAGTGCATAGCAGGTGTGCCGTGCCGCTCACATCCTCGACAAGGACGGGTAGCGAAGCATGGCCGTAGTGCAGATGATGCTGAAGGTCGGTGACTGGATCCAGACGGCAGACTCTCCCCGTCTCCAGAGGTGGGCTTGTGAAGGAGCTGGATACCGCCGCCGTGACGGCAGACGGCCTGGTGATGGCGTGATAGGACCTCGAGGAAGAAGCCAGCTTGGCGTGAAGCTGCTCAGGCCGCGATGCACCTGCACTACGCGCCCACTCTCGCGAGATTGCACCTACAGCATCGTCCAGAAGCTTCCGTGTTGCGCTAAGCGCCTCGGTAGGTCGCTTCTCTAGCATAGACGGCGGGGGCGATGTCAGCTGCGTGCCATAAAACGTACGTATGCCGATACCCTCCGCGCCTTGGGAGGTCGTAAAGGCCACACCCGATCCGCCCTTGTCCCCAACACCACCGGCCTCGAGTCGATTTCGCTTTGGTCGCAGCACGTCGCAGTCCACGCCGTCAACGCAAATGCGCGAGGGCATGGCGCAACGACCGGAAAGGCGAGGTAAGAGAAAGGCATGGTGGGAGCAGGCGAGGCGGTGCAACCACCCTTCGCGCCACGCCCAATCCAGCAGCAGCGATTGCCGTTCGCAGTCCAGCAGAGCATGCCCATCGAGCAGGCCCTCGCGCGTGGCCAACGCCGACTGGTACACTGGGGGCAGTGGGGTACGGCGTGCGACTGGTACGCGCCCAACGTACTGCCGCTCCTGCCCATCCAAGTGCACGTACGCGTCCCGCACATTTCCCTCCGCGCTGTTCGCCTGAATGAACGGGCAGACGCTCATAGCCACCTTTGCGATCATCCATCGCCACCCCAGTTGTTCGAGTTGGCGCCGCGACGCGGGGGCAACGGCACGCAGAGTGGCGTGTGCTGCAGTTGGAGGGCCGGCTAGGTAGTCGAAAATGGCATCCCAGGGCACCTCGTCGCCCTTGTACGCGGCAGGGGCCAACAGTAGTGGCGGGCACCTCATACCTTGATATGGGCGACCTGTTCCCGCCGCCTCGCCAGGGGTTTGGTCTAAAGAAGTAACGAGCGCCTGCTGGTAGGGTGGCACGCGCGGATGAGCCGCAGCATCGAGCTGCAAAGCGAAGTCCTGCACCTGCCGGAGAACCAGCTCCTGAAGGTCTAGTGGTACTGTGAGTTGCCCAGGGGCCCCATCCAGCCGCTGCCGTACGCTTGGCCTCAGTGCTCGCTGCGCATCCATGTACTGTTGGAACAGGCTGCAAAGAGCGTCCGCCCGTGTAGGCAGCGAAAGTTGTGCATTCACAAGCGCGCCGTCGACAGCGACGTAAGTTGGCGCATGTGTCGCTGCAGCGTGAAGACTCCTATGGTGCGGTGGCATCAGGGCTTTTGAAGACAGCGGCAGCGGCAATGAGGAGAGTCCCGATGGAAGCCTAGCTGAAACATTCGTTTCGCCGCGGGGGGCAAGAGCCGGTGGCGACTGTTGACCTGCGGACACCCACGCACTGTCGCCGCCGCCGACACGCGGCTGGGGTGTCGGTGGTAACACGCCTCTGACTTCGGACGGGTGCAGTTGCAGCGCTGTTTTTTTGGGCGCCCCACCGCTGTTTCTGAAATCGCTGTTGTGGACTCCATAAAACACGGGTTGTATTAGTTGGCTAATCGGTGCCACCGTGTCGACCAGGGTGCCGAGAGGCGCGTTGTAGGTTGCCTCGAATCCGCTCTGCGCATCGCTTGATTGTTCCCCGTACAGGGGCAGTCGTGAAATATGCAGGTGTTCGGAGAAAGACCGACTACGCCCTTTCAGCTGCAAGGATGCTGGTGGCCACGCCATCAGCATTCCCAAGTCGTCGCCGACTCCTCCTGCCTGACTTGGTCGCGCCGCCTGCTTCTCTCGCCTCGACCTTCCTCCGGTGTCGCGCCGTGCGTGAGGAGTGGAAGCGGTGACCGGGCGTGGTATCATCATCGCTGTAGCAGGAGGTGGGTTACGACTTGGCCATCCCGCTCGCGATGATGTATCCGGAGTACTCTGTGAGGCTGAAATGGCCGCGCTCGTCGTAGCCACCCCAGCCTCCGAGAATGAAGTGAGACGGTTACAAGACGTCGCATTCGTTGCCGAGCCATTAGTGGTGATTGCGGCGCCAGAGGACCACGGCGCCGACATGTGGCGCAGGGAAAACGCATTTCCCTCCAGCCGCTGAAGTCCCGCAAGCGCAGTCATAGTCACCCTGGAGGCCTCGGAGGTGGCGGCGTGATGCGGCGATTGCAACGCAGATAACGGCGTGAGCCACTGTGTGGCGAGAGAAGACGTATCGCCCGTGGCGGCAGAAGCAGCCGGAACTTCAGAAGTGCCGGGCGTGGTCCCGCAAGAGAATGACGATAATGCAGAGCATGGCGGACCATGTAGGGATCGCGGCTGGGCAGCACTCATTCTAAGCTACACGAAGCTAAGAAAATACGGTACGTGCAATGGGTCAGAGCAAATATTAAAAAAAATGTGGTCGTACGCGGCTGGAGAGTGGCCCTCACCAAGTGCAACGTTGAAGTCCGTATACACGTGTGTGTGTGTGCGTGTGGGGAGGGGGGGGGGGGGTAGGTGGATGTCCCTCCTCCAGGATGGTGTGCACGGGCCTCAAGTGAAGGGTTAAGATAGCACTTTCTTCGTCTCTGCGATGAGTAGGCCAAGCAGATGAAAAGGGCTCTGACACGCATGGAGGAACCAAGTGAAAAGCGCACGGTCACACACGCACTAACGCACGAATAAGGAGTGAAAACGAAAGTGTTTAAGGGTGGGGTAGACTTGGCGCCTCCGCGTTACGAGTGCAGGCGCACGTGATATGAAGAATAAAAAAAAAAAACAGCGGTCAGCAGCTGCAGTTGCAGCAGCGTGCAGGGCACGAAGGAGGCTCGGGGCACCACTGCTGTGGAGCAGAAGGCGCAAGGAAACGGAAGAAGCCTCTTCTGTGTAAAGCGGTAGGCGAGCAAAATCGCCTCTGAAAAGTTGGCTGTAGAGATGAGATGATTCCGCATGTTGGAGGAAAGAGGTGGATGAGAAGAGGGAATTACAGTGCCAATGACACGGGACAAGACGTGCGTGGCGGCAGTCCACCATGAGAGAAAGTGGCCGACGCACGCACGCGTGTGTACCTGTGCTCGACGACCTGGAGACGACCTGGTGCGAGAAGCGAGCAAGTAACGGAGAAGGGAGAAGGGGGGAACAACAAGATGCAAAGGCGCGGGTTGGCTTCTAGCATGGCAGTTACTCGGGATACAAGCAGCTCCGCAAGCGCTGCGATTGAACGCGGGTGAGCACTAAGCAAATACAACAAGGCGGAGTAGACCCAACTTCGCCGACAGCATCACCACTGTCCATACGCACTACTCACTGCAGCCGTGGGTGTCGACAGAGCTCCTTGCTGCTCCGACTAGCCGTCATGCGCGCGGAGCGTATGCAAAAGCGCCCTGGCGCTCGTCAGCCGTTCAAAACAGCGCGCGGTTGACCTGAGCCAGGCGCGCGGAGAGTCACGGGAGGCGGTGGGGTCGCCTTGCGATACTTTTACCTCTGCCCCTTGATTTCCAGGCGTTTGCAAACCTGCTGGGTCCTGCTGGGTCGGGGGAAAGGGAACGCATTAGCGTAGGCAAAGCCTTCCCGCCCCTATTCTGTTATGCTACATGAGCCTTTTGTTTTCTTAAGCGCCTCGCCGTAGGCAGAGTAGGAGAGCACGCCACCACCTGTGGGTCGCTGACCTTCAATCCTCTTAAGAAGGCGAACCAGGGAAAAAGAGGAGAGGACATTGCCGTTACACTAACCGCCGCCCGCCCGCCCGCCCGCCCCTCCCCCTGGTTCAGCGAAACGGAGACGCTGCGCTTAACGAAGAGTGTATTCGTGTCGTCGGTGGCCAACCATCGTCAGCCGCTGCTCTCCCGTGAACACCACCGTTCCTGGACCATCAACCCGTAGCTCCGTAAACCCATCCAGCCCCAGGCGAATGTTCAGCTGCGTGACGATGTCTGTCGGGCATGGCAACAGAAAGGTGTTCGACAGACCTGCTGCCGCGTCGTACCGGTGCGGTAGCAGAGAGGCTACGGTGTACTTTGGCAGCGGACTGGCAGCTGCGGCGGCGGCCCCGCTTTGGTTGACCTGTGTTGACGGCATTGTGAAGGTTTGCGCGCTGGACAACCTCTGCACATCTAGCGGGAAGCACGCCACCACGTACTCCTCTACCTTCTTGTTGGCGGTCAACGTGCGCACGATCGCGCGAACAGAATGCACAGTCACAGCAGGTGAGATGTCTCGCGACGCCTCAAACACTCTCAGCTCCTCCAACGATGGCGGAGGAAGGTACACCAGGTGCGACAACCGAAGAGTGCCACTGATGTCCAGGGAGGCGTCCAGTGCAGTCCACCGGTACGGCTCGCCATCTTGCACAGAGGCCTGGAAGAACGTCTCGCGCTCCGCCGCCACAACCCCTCTCATCGAGACTGCAAAGCAAGTATGTGAGAGCGAAGATAAGCTCAACCTGGGTGATGTGCGCGCGCAAAAAGCGCGCTGCTCAGAAGTGCCTTGACGTCACCTGCGCTTCAGCCAGCACGACACCCCAGTTTATCCTAGGCGCTGCGTCAACCACTGCTTGACGCCTGTGTGAGAGCGAAGCGGGGATGGGGAAAGAGAGAAGGCCACCCTTGGGGGAAGAGTGCGGAGAAGAAAGACGTAAGGACAGTAATAGCAGGAAAAGCGCACCGCGACCACATGTTGGTCCAGGGGAGCGAAGGCACAAGTGGCGTGTATGCAAGACAAAGAGGAAAAGGAGTGTTCTTGCTTGAGCTCAAAAGGGGGGAAGCGGGGGTGCATGGCATGCGCACGTTCAAACTGAGCATCATGAGATACGCGGCTAACACTTTTTTCCTTCGCCTTGATTGTTCTTATTCGGAGAGTGCAGTACTATACGCTGCGCGCTACGTCACTGCTGACATGAGAAAGAAGCACGTCCACATAGTTACACACACACACACACGCAGTACGCATGCGCAAGTCCTGCTCGCATGCGTGTTGTGTGAGTGTATGTTCTTCCACGAGAGGGAGGCCCAACAACAGCACGAGTGATGTTCTCAAGACACTGACGAAGGAGAAGCGAATTGAAGGAAGAAGCAAAGTAAGGAAGAGAGAGTGGAAGAGACCGACGTGCGTGTGCACCTCAGTCCCCCTGCGTGAATCCGCCCCCCGCAACTCCGTTTCACTCCGTCATCCTCCCCCCTTTTCACCTCATCCCCAGCTGGTCTATCAAAACGCATATGAAGGGTACTATGTCTGTGGTTCACACGCTGAGCAGCGATATTTGTGTTTTCTTCGATGTGCAGCGCAGGCACGCGAAACACTCAGGGCAAAGAGTGATGTGTGCAGCCCCGCACCTCATCCATTCAGCTTTGTCGAGCCAACCAGTGGGCAGCTGCACCGCCTGAGAAGAGCAGGCGGGCGCCCACACTCACAAAAACACAAGAGATGCCAGAGAGGAGCAACAGACGCTGCACTACGCGCGCAATATTCTACAGATCGTCGCACATCAAAACACCAGTAACCCATCAGCCCCGCTGCCTTGGTCGACAGGGGGGAAACGGTCACGCAAACAAGCACGCAGCACCGCTCAGCAGCGAGGTGGGCCCACAGTGAGAAGGACAGACAACTGAGGGTGAGGGCCACAGTGAACAACTACAGGTGTGCTCAAAATGATGTGAGTCCAAAGAGAAGAAGGGAGTATCGAATGAGCTAAGTTTAACATAGGCGACTTGGGGAGTGAGTTGATAGACATGTGCGTGCAAAGGGAGGGAGGGAGTTGCATCGCGTGGATGCCTCGCGTGCCGCTCACTCAAAAATCTCTAATAACGCGATACGTTACTCCTCAGCCTCTTCTCGCACTTACACACACACAGACGGCATCAGCTGTGCAGAGTACATGCTCTTCCGCTCCCATCGCTGCCACGGAGTGGCTTGCATGTTTTTGCAGTTGCTTTTTACTCAGGGGCTCAAAAGGCTTCGCTTCTCCAAAGCGTGTCCATTCACCGTGATACAGCAGACGAGCTCAAACTCCGCTCTGCACCCGGCCCCCTCTTCCACGGCCTGTCGCAGGCCCATTGCGTCGCGCGAAGCTGGGCTAGACACGCGCCACAGCAATGCGCCGGCCCACCCACCCCGGCACGGCCCCTGCCCCACCCCACACCCACCCCACGCCCCCACATCGCGCCGGCACCCCGCCCACCATACGGGTGGCGCAAACATGCTACTGGCCGCAGGCCGCTCCGATGCAGCGCCGTCCAGGACCCGGCCGCCAACATCAGCAGCGATACACCGCCCTGACATCCCTGCGTCGTGGGCGCTGGACCCCCTGTCACCACCAGAAGCGGTGCGGCACTGGGCAGGGAGAGGAGGGGGGGAGCTGCCGGGCTTCCCCACACAGAGGGGTGGCAGGCGTATAAAGAGGGGCGCGAAAAAAGTGTCGAATTCGAGCGAGAAAACATCCGTCAGGGTGGAGAAAGAAAAGCCGAGGGCACAGCCGAACTCCAGTAGTAGAGCGCCAGCCTCATGACGGCGCAGCAGCAGGGCAGGTAGTTGTCGCTTCGCCGACAGAGGACGCCCGGACCTCGCGCACTATCTTGTACGCACCTGACGCAGCACGCGCCGACGCCAACGTCGGTGAGGGCGAGAACTGCACTCTGCCCTTTGCATTCAGCAAATCGTCATCAACCTCCTCTGTAAGTCGGTCTGTCAATGCAGAAGACGAGAAGCCGGTCGCGCCGACGGCGGCAGCTGTACTGTGATGTGCAGCCAACTCCTCGAAGGCGGAAGTGGTCCGCGAGACTTCCTTGACAGCTTTTACCTCAGGTATCCAGTGTCGTGTGGTGCGCTCGATCAGATCCACTAGCGCTGTCTTACTATTCTTGCAAGTCCGGCACGCCCCAAGCAGCTCGACACGCATATCGCCCAAGACGGGATCAAAGCCGACGAAGCGAAGGTCACCGCCATCCTCTTGCAACTGTGGTCGGATTGTGGTGGCGACAAGCTCCTTGATCATCAGCACAATCTCCGAGTCACCCGCCTCCGCGACGGTGTCGGCGTGGGGGTTTGGGGCGTTAGGGTCGACGTGCGGATTGCCGCTGCAGATGTGGTCAGTGAGCAGTGCACTTACGTGAAACTTGAGCTCCGACCAGTCAGTCGCGACGATGAGTGACTGCAGGACAGCCTCATCAATCTGATTGTCGCGTGAAGACGACGAAATCGTGAACCCGCCGATGTCAAAGGACGCGTCCGCAGTCGAAAAAGACGATGCGGTAGGTGCGTCATCCCCACTACAGGGCTGGGCTGCCGCCCCGCCACCCGACTCGCAGTCCTCATTCATGACGTCGGCAGCGTGCTGCTGCAGCGCCTGCGACCGCGCCGCGGCGGCTGCCTCGTCGGCCTCGTTACTCTGCTGCACTCCGTGGAACGTCATGGCAAAGTAGCGCGCCGCGGCCTCCGTATCCGCCACCTCCACGCGCTTCACCGTCACAAAGGACGCACCCACCGTGACCTCCTCCACCATCGGCAGCGCCTCCAGCAGCGCGTGGGCAAGCGGAGACAGGTAGCTGTTCGTGCGGTTGAACAGCATGGTGTGCGCGTGGGGCGGCAGAAACTGCATGTGATCGACGTAGAACTTGTAACACGCGTCGTTAGGGGTGGGCTGGAAGCGCACAAACACCGTTCGCTGAGGTGTGCGGCAGCAGCAGGGGACGAGCGACGAGCACAAAGCACTTTGGCGCGACGCCAAGCCTCGCCGCCAAGTCGTCGGCGATGCAGAAGTCAATGTCATGAAAGAGACGGTGAGCCCACCGAGTCTCATGCAACCAGCCATTACTCTGCTGGGAAGCCCTGCAGACCGCCGCAGAGACACCATGCATGTTCGCGTCCCAGTTTCGATCATCAACAACTCGTGACTTTTTGTTTTTGCCTTTTGCTTTCTTCCCTTTCGCTCTCGCTGCAGCTGCTGATTTGGTTGCGTTTGGGGGCAACGCACCCGCAGGTACACGCCCTTCTGCAAAGGGGACGGCGGCAGAGCTCTTTGCGCGCATGGACGGGGTGCGTGCATGTGTGTGTCACAGAGAGGGGCATTAGGAGTAGAGAGAAGGCGAGTGGGGTTGCGTTCATGGTTGTGTGTGTGTGGGTGGGTGTGGGTGTGGGTGTGCATGCCCAAAACAAAGGTTAGTGGGCGAAGGAGGAGTGAGGCGGGGAGGAAAATGCGCTCATAAAGACGGTGAAAGCAATTTAACCAGTCCAACGACTGGCGGAGTAAAAGCGGCGAAACCTCCACGAGCCCACGGCAACACAGACGCGCCGTCACCCTGCAGCGTCCTGTAGTGCTGTCACAATCACTAAGTAGCAGC
Organism: Leishmania braziliensis MHOM/BR/75/M2904; assembly: GCF_000002845.2. NCBI lineage: Eukaryota > Euglenozoa > Kinetoplastea > Trypanosomatida > Trypanosomatidae > Leishmania > Leishmania braziliensis. The sequence goes on from NC_009325.2 coordinate 187,787, forward strand.
CGTACAGCGCATCTCGGTGGGCCACCCCCCTCCATCCGCAAGGACACCGACTACACGCTAGGGGGTGGAGCGTTTGCCTCTCGAACCAAATCCCTGTGAAGCCCGTCCAGTTGCTCGATGAGACGACTTTGCATCGCCTCATCACTTCTCGTGTGCCGGAGAGAGACGTATGCGTACTTAACGTGGTGTGTGTCTGTGGGTGTGAGCCGCAGTGCGATCCGCCCGGGAAGAGGGCAAAAAAAAAAAAACGAAAAGAGCGAGAAAAAGAGGCCCACCATAGCGCACGAGTTGGACCGCTCGCCTGCACAGCGGCACCTCCCTTCTCCTCCTTCTCCTCTCTCGCTCCATCGCGGACGCTCTTGGCCTCACCTAGACACCGCTGCTTCAAGGGGGCGCCAGCACAAATGCACATCGACTAGGTAGAGGGTGGCGGCAGAGGATCGAGGAAAGATCAGCCGCTCTCTGCACCTGTCCAGTAGCCCCCACCCAACCACTGCCTCGCGCCCATCGTTTCAGGAGCAACTCGCTTAGACACAAGCAACCTTCCTCGCCTTCCTCTCTCCTTCCCCAGCTACACCACCACCAACATCCTCATCCCACCTTAACCCTTACAGTCCCACGGCATTCCGCTTCCCTTCCACTTATGGTGCTCTACTCAGCAAACTGTAGCCGCTGCAGATGCGCCTCCTCGGTTGCCTCCGCCACTAGGCGTGGCATCAACGTGTCCAGCTCGGTGCTGAGGGCCGTCTGAACCTCCAGCGCATGCCGCAACTTAACAGCCCAGCCGTCCAGCATCGTGTGATACTCGTCTCGCCAGGCCTTCTCCTGCGACTGCTGTGTGGCCCTCAACGCCGCGTACTGCGCACGGTACACCTCATAGTCCGTCTTCTCCGTCACTCGCCCGCTGCTGATCTCCAGTGCCTCCTTCCTCACAAGCAACTCGGATTTCTTGCTAGCGATGGTGAACTCGCGACGGAGCTCTGTCTGGGCCTCAGTTGAGAGGAGATGGCGTGGAAGGGCGGTGCCCATAGCCTCACCATCCTCCTCCTCGTCGCCGTCGTCCGCATCTGCGCTGCCGCGCAGGTGTCCTGCCGCGGTGATATGATGACTATCCTGCGCGTGGTCCACCGGTGGCATCTCGAGAAGCTCGTGCCCAAATTTTTTTGCAACTTTGTTGTAGAGCGCCACGCACCCAGCACACGACGTCTCCTTGAGAACGTACGTGGCGTCGTTGGCCACGGTATTCTGCCGCGTCCCTTCCTCTTCGGTGACGCGCTGGCGGCGTGACAGCTGTGCCGTGACACAGTGGCACGCGACCATCGAACGGGTGCCGCAGCGCTTACACAAGACAGAGACCGGGGTGCAACAGTGCCCCGTCGGCTCCCCGCAGCGACGCTCCTGGAAGTGATGAAAAAACGCGTACTGCACCACCTGGTTGCTGTCCGTCCCGCTCACCACTCGCTGGCCGCACGTTAACTCCGTCAGACCGGCGTAGGTGCACGGCTCGCACGATGCACTGCACACACGATGACACGCGTGGCCGCAGGGGAGCACTGCACTACAGGGATAGGGGCACGACGCGTGGGGGGCGTCGTCAGTCGTCAAGCTGACGTTTTCTTCAAGGTGGGCAGCCCCGATGCGCTGCTGTGTGTGACACGGCCTCAGACAAGCATGCGAAATGCTGGGGCACGCGTCGTACGTCTGCAGGCAAAGCGAGAGGCACTCAGTCGGGCCATGGACCTCAACCGTCACAAATTCATCCTCTGCGTCCACGTCCTCTTCGTCTCCTTCCGGTGACGGCTCTGCGGCAGCTTCAGCGTCATCGTGCTCCCGCACAACGGCGATGCGGCGACACTTGAAGTGGTCTGGGCACACCATCGCCAGCACACTGGCCCCCACCTCTGAAGGTAGCCAATACCCGCGATGGTTTTTCGGCGCTAATAGGCGCCGCTGACGCTGCACCAGAGACTCAGCCTTGGTGAACAGTGGGATGCAGGCGAACAGCTCGCGGCTGCCGATGAGAAACACGCCATGGCGCACTCGTCGCAGCAGCCGCCACAGCCACCACTGCAGGCGCGTCACGAAGAGCGACGCAGATCCGTCAGACGACTCTGCCCAAAGCTGCTGCCACTGCTGATGCCGCGCCTCTGGGCGATGACTTTCGCCGTCGACGATGGTGCCAGAGGAACCGTCGCGACTCTTATGCAAAGCGCCAATCACTACCTCGAGCAGGCCGGAGAGGCACACAACGCCTATCTCCACCTCGCACTCCACCTCGTCAAGACTAGTGGAAGACATGGCCGTAGCCATCACTGGTGGCGTTGCCGTCACGAAGGAATCCCGGGAGACGGCCTCGTTGCCGGCACCCTCCAGTGACTCCCTCCACACTCGCACTGACTGCCGAAAATGCGAAGACGGCGCGAGTGCGGACCGCGACAGCGCCGCCGAGATCGCCTCCGCCGCGGCCGCGTTGCTCGTGTAGACACCAAACGATATTTGTGCGGGTGACTTCGTCGCTGACGCGCTGTCGCCACGCGCAGGGAAGTAGCTGGAGAGATACTCCATGAGAAACACCGCTGCAGCTGCGTCGGCAGCAACGCAGTTGTCCATTGAAACACCATGGCTCCATACCTCTACTGCACTGTACGAGGCCAGCCCGGTAAACGGCGGGGGCGGTATGGTGGAGGCGGTGCTTCCCTGAAGCGGCTCGGCCGCTTCGCCGCTTTCTCCGTCTTGCTGAGCACCATCACCTTCGCTGTTTGCCAGCTCCTCTGTGACCTTGGAAAGGGCCCGGGCGTCCTCGATAGTGTACCGCAGAAGCGCTTGCACCTCAGCACGGCGGCATCGCAGCGAATCGTGTAGGACTGTCGTGGTGAGGTCGCCGGTGCGCCTTAGCTCGGTGTGCAGCGACCGCAGCAACGCCAGCACGATGCGCTCATGCGATCGGCGGCGCTCTTGAAAAGCTGGTACTTCAGAGGTGAGTGAATAGACGAAACTGGAGACAGGGGTTAGCATTGCAAAAACCCCGTCCTGCACTGCGTCGATGTCGTCGACGCACATGTGCGATGGCTGCCAGCACCAAAGGTACGGCAACAGCAGCCCCTGCGTCAGCTCCATCGGGGTGCTGGTCAGGACAGTGTGTCGCGTGCTCTGCGAGGTGGCGGCTACACCCCACACCAGATCCAGAAAGAGCTGGAAGAGTGACCTGACGGATTCGTGAACGGCGGCGTGGGTGTGCTGCGCTAGCTCGCTCTGCTTCTCAAGGTAGACGCTGTGCCATCCCTCCAGCTGCTCCTTAGATAAAGAGGAGAGATGGGTGGTAGGCGGCATTGTGACTGGCGCATAGCGCTCCTCCGGGATGGCGGTCAGTGATTCCCACGTCGCCGAAGAGGCTCCGTCATGAGCAGCAGCAGCAGCAGCAGCGAGGTCGAGGGTCGCGGCTACGTCGCTCTCCGGCCAGAAGTCGCTCACGATGAACTCCGCCCAGCTTTGTGCAGGCGTAGAGGACGCACTCGCACAGGCCATCACATCCGTCGCATCACGCGCAGACAGAGTCAACGAGAGCAGCGGCACTGCCACTGACACTGCGGTGCGGCACACGCCGCTCCACATGCCGGTCATCTGAAGGCGGCGCAGTTCGGCGTTGAGCTGCGTTGTGAGAGGAGCGTTGAGAGACCGCGCGTGCGACTCCTTCACCAGCGCCGCGAGAGAGGTGATTTCGCTCAACTGCCATGCTGCTGGTGCGTTGTGTGACCCGTTCGGCCTCCCCCTCTTCTGCCCCTCGACTGGGCGCGCCTTGCTAGCCTCGAAGAGAAACTGGGCAACTGAGGCCGGAACGGTGGACGTGGCGACTGCAGGACGCAGCAGCAGCGGCGTGGAGCAGTACAGGAACCCCTCATTAAGCTGCTGGTAGAGCCGACGGGCCTCCGCAGCGACGAGGCTCACCTCATCCAACAAGCTTCGCCCGGCGCGTACGTCCGCAGAGGTGGAAAAGAGCTCCGCCACGGAGGCGCAACGCAGCGCAGCGACAGCCTCCTTGACCGACGCCATCGCATGCTTCAGACTACCTTGCACATTGCGCTGCTGCTCCTGACGTGCAGCCGCGTGTAGTTTGCCTCGCACCAGCGCCGATGCGTAGAGGACGGCAGTCTTGCCACTCCCTGTACACCCATCGACCATCCTCACCGAGACAGGCACGCCGCTATTCCCTTGCGCCACGGCGCCGGTGCCATTTCTGGAGAGCCCAGTGATGGCGCTGAGAGAGTGGAGCGCTTCGACCTGTGCTGAAGAGAAGTCGGCAGCCTCGTTCACCAAGGCCAGAAGGGTCTGTAGGGAGGTGAACGTTCCATCGCCCGGCAGCCTTCCGCTCGAACCAGACGACCTCGAAGATGAGGCGGCATCTACCCCACTGCCAGTGCCGGACAGTAGAGCAGCGACTGGCGCTGTGAGAGACGACACGTAACGCTGCATCGGAACAGCGCCATTTGTGAAGTGCTCTGTCCAGAGACCCGACACCGCGTCCGCGCCAAACGACCGGCCTGCGCGGCGGCTGCCGCCGTGACCATTCGCGTTGTTGGTGCGGCCTTTGCTGTTCACGCCCGCCTCTGCCTGCCGTATACTTCGCGACAAGGCATGAAGGCGCCGAAGGCAGTCGAGATACGTCATGGCTGGCGTGCCGGTTGGAAGGAGCCGCTCCGGTAGCGGTGCGGCGGTTGCAGAGAGCAACGCCGCACGGCGGCGTCGAGAGCCGCGTCGCTGATTTCCCGCACCCTCTGCCCCTAAGACAATCCATGCCTGAGTCTGTCCATCCTCCGCAGCCGCGGCGCTCGTAAGGATAAAGTCTGCCAGCATGTCTGCGTCGCGCAACACGTGTGCCGTCACTCGAGAAGAGGTGGTAAAGACACTGCTGCCCGCTTCCTTCGACGGGCTGTCAGCCTTTGCGTGCGTGAGCACCAATGGAAAGATGGCCCACTGGCCAGTGAGCTGAACCATGGCATAGGCGAAGAGGGAGGCGTCCGTGTCGGACACTTGGGCCAACTGCAGCGCCGACACAAGCGCCTTCATCTCGTCTTGGTGCCGCCTCTCGCGCGACCCGCGCACACACAAGTCAACTGGCAGGCCAAAGGCTGCGTAGTGCTGCACTTCCGCCAGCGAGTACTCCGACAACCCGCCAGGCCGCGGCCCCACAGCCTCCAGGCCGCTCACGCGCACCGCTATGACGCCATCAACACGACCCCGGCACAGTTCTGCCGCGCCACCAGGCAGCTTCGTCACGTGTCGCACCGCGCGAGCGGCACTGGCGTAGAGCTCAGCGTAGGCTGCCAACGCAGTGGAGCGGATAAACTGCTGGACCTCATGGCTAAGGTACGGGTTGTAGGTACGCCGCAAAGCTGTCAACTGTTCTGCCACCGCACAATCTTGCAAGTGCCGCCTCTCTTGGATGTGATGTAGGGCGGGCGGAACAAGGAGCTCTGCGAGTGTGTCCGTCATGTCATCGCTGGAGCCACTGCAGTTGGCACCAAGGTGGTCGTGAGAGCGTCGTACATCTTCCTCCAACTGCAGCCAGCGCAGCACCTCCTTCAGGACACCAGTGGCAGCCACCGCCTCGAGCACCTCGAAGATGGCCTCCTCCGGCCCGCTAACATCCATCGCGGTTTCTTTGCTGCGCCCGCTGTGAGACTGCTGCAGCCACACGCGGGAGAGACGAGCGAGCACGAGCTCGAAGCCATTGCAGGCTTGCCGAGCACTCCGCCGTACCTCAGCTGTAGCGAGCGAGCTGTCCATCGAAACAGCAGCGCTATCGCTCGCGTACTGCAACCCCAGCAGCAGGCAGGAGTGAAGTGTATGCACCATCGACTGCCGGGTCGACGCGGCTGAGTCTGTGGCAACCAGCTGCATCGCCACCTGCGAAGCTCCGTCTACGTACAGCGGGGACGAGAGAAAGAGATACACCAACCGCTGGCACAGGCGCGGCAAGCGCATGGCTGACTCCACATGGAGGAACACGGCAAGTAGGGTTCGCAGCGCAAAGCTGACAGTGCGCCGCAGTCGGTCGAGAGTCTTAGCATCGGCGCAGCGCATGACGTCTGGTTTAAGACATAGCAGCATCGGCAACTGAAGCGTGCGCCGCCAGCTCTCGTGACCAGCGCTGCCTCCAGCGTTTGGCGACGACGACGCTGCCGCTGCCTCCAGAAAGGCTAGCTGAGCGAGACCCGGTGGCTGCTGCACTAGCGCCGCTAGCCAGCGTACGACAACTGTTATGTTCCCCTCCACCGCCTCACGCCAGAGGTCGACATCCGAGGGTGTGAAAAGGGATGTGTTGTACGTTATGAACTCCTGGTGTGTCGCCAAAGCTGCACCCGACGCTGCTCCGCTATCGCTAGCAGCCCCGGACCCCCCGGTTACGTTTGCTGGCGGTCGTCTCGGCTGGCAGCGAAGAAGCAACAGATCCGCGGGATGGGCAAAGGCGGCATCTCCTGTCACTGCCGCCTGCACAGCAGATTCCCTGTCATCGCCAGAAACGTCCATAAGCAGTGGTGAGGCGCTAGCTGCGTCGCTCCCCATGGTTGACGGTTGCGGAGCCGCGAGCACCAGCGTGCGGCCATCGTTCGCCACCAGCTCCACGGTAAGCAAACGCAGAAGGGAGCCCTCCTCACTGCAATGTAGAAGCTGCTGATACACCAGCTCCTTTGTGAAGCCACCCAAACAAACAGCAACGTCATCTTCCATCAGCGTCGCAACGTCAAGTGTCGTCGCCGAGGCGGTCGCTTGGGAGGAGGTCTGAGTTGCTGAGGTTAGAGTGGTGGTGGCGGCACCGAGCAGCCGCGACATGAGTGCCGCCCGCTCCGCCTCCAATGATCCACTTCGGCGGGAGGTGATGCCGAAGATGACCTCAAAGTACAACGCGTAGGGAGAGGACGACGAGTTGAGGGCAGCAGAGGCAACGGTAGAAGCATCATGCGCCCCCATGCGTGCCGAGACAACATCCTCCTCCTGGCGGAGACGCTTCATTGGCGAGAGTGAGGGAGGAAGGGAAGAGGCCGTACACGGTTACCTTGGTACTCTACAAGGCTTCCTATCCAGCTGCAGAAAGACAAGTGAGGGATGGGAAGAGTAAAGCAGTACCGACAGAGGCATGTCAACAATGACACTGCGTCACTGATCCCGCAATGTGCGAGACGAGCCGTTGGATGCACTCTCTGAAAGCACCAACCCTCGTGTGCGTCGCCGCGCGTGGGTGAGGAGCCTTCTCCCTATATGTGCAGAATGAGGGAAGCGGCTAGAGCAAAGGAATGGAGACGAGTGAGGCACGGCTGCACAGTAAGCTCGATGAAGTAGCACAGCGAAAGCTTAAAAAGTACGACGCGTGTGCTCTGCCAAACATCGGATGCCGTTCGTACTACTTCACTGCTAGTCAAGATGCCTAGACGCGCACACAGTCGGAGACACGACAGAAAATAAAGGGGCAGAGGTCCAATCAAGGACGAGCTGAGCGTGTGCAGTGCACGATGTGTGTGTGTGTGTGTACGTGCCATCAGAAGAGACACAGAGACAACAAGAGGGGAAACAGGCGTAGGAAGATGAAGAAATGCATAGAGATGAAGTAAGTACAGCTCAAGCGATCAAACCACAGTGCCGGGCAGACCGCATCCTGTGGCAACGATATGCGGCACCGTGCATCGTCACAACCACGGCCGTGGCGTGGCAGTGATGTAGATCCGGGTTGTCGGGTACATGAAGGTGAAATACATTGGGCACAGGGGTATCGGTCTGTGCGTCGGTGAGAGGAGATGGCGGTTGCCATGGTTAAAAGGGCAGCGTTAGAGATCCGACACGGTGTCGTCAAAGAGCTAGCGTAGATTCCTTTCTGGAAGAAAACATGGGGAGAAAACGAGCAACAGCAGCTAGCGCCAAGCAGCGTATGTGCATGGTCGCGCTGATGTGAGAAGCGGGCGCACGAGGAAGAGGAGGAGGAATGGCACGTGTTGATGTGTTTGACAAGGCACATGACCATCTTTCTCTCTTCAACATCGCCTATCCGCTTCCCTTCCCCCCCCCCCCAACACGTCAATCAGCTTATGCACAAAGTCGTAGCTCACCAACGTCTACTGCGCCACAGCTAAATCCTCGTCGTCTAGGCCGAACCGCTCGGCCGTCAGATGGAGAGACACGGCTAGCAGGCCCCTCTCGCCTTTCAACCTCCACGCATGTGAGAGAGAAAAGAACAACCGTGTGTGAAAAAAACCTGAAAACAGCAGAAGTGCTCAGACGTCATAAGCTGAAACGAGAAAAGGAAGAAAGGGGAGTTCCATTCAAAGCCTCTCCATCCGCCATCATACAGCAGACGAGCTCAAACTCCGCTCTGCACCCGGCCCCCTCTTCCACGGCCTGTCGCAGGCCCATTGCGTCGCGCGAAGCTGGGCGAGACACGCGCCACAGCAGTGCGCCGGCCCACCCACCCCGGCACGGCCCCTGCCCCACTCCACACCCACCCCACGCCCCCACATCGCGCCGGCACCCCGCCCACCATACGGGTGGCGCTAACACGCTCCTGGCCGCAGGCCGCTCCGATGCAGCGCCGTCCAGGACCCAGCCGCCGACATCAGCAGCGATACACCGCCCTGACATCCCTGCGTCGTGGGCGCTGGACCCCTTGTCACCACCAGAAGCGGCGCGGCATTGGGCAGGGAGAGGAGGGGGCCTGCCGGGCTTCCCCACACAGAGGGGAGGGGGGGGGGGTGCCGAACCCTGGGAGACCGCGCGCGGGGGTGGGCCCTTCATCAGGGGAAAAAAAGGAAGAAGTGAAAATAAAAGGAAAGTGCTTGAAAACGGTCAAAGGCACGCGGCTGCTGCACACTTTCCCTTTTGCTCGTACGCGAGGGTGGGTGCCTGTCACTCTGTTTGTTGGCGTAGGTGCGGTGAAAAGGGGAAAGTGGCGCGCGGCATTCCTCACCCTTTCACACATAGCACTTGCCGCAACTCGGTGACCACCTCTACGAGGTCGTCCTGAGCAGCCAGGACAGCGTCAATGCTCTTGTAAGCGGCGGGTGTCTCATCCAGTACGCCGATGTCTTTGCGGCACTCGATGCCCAGAGTAGCAGTTTCATGGTCCGCCAGAGTGAACCGCCGGCGCGCCTCGCCGCGGCTGTAGCGCCGCCCAGCACCGTGCGAGCAGGAGCAGTAGCTTGCCGCGTTGCCCTTGCCTCGTACAATGTAGCTGCAGGCCCCCAGGACCCAGGAATCACGGCGAGTTCACCCATACGCGCAGAAGAGCGCCCTGCGGACGCA
>NC_009325.2:197174-261668 GCF_000002845.2 Leishmania braziliensis MHOM/BR/75/M2904
AGCATGGGAGACGCCCTTCGTAATGAAAGCAAGCATCTGCGATCTGAATGGTTTACCGTGCGCCACCCGACTTATTTTCCGTAGAGAGCAGAGAAGGGAGGAGCAAAGAGAAATCTGCAACACACTTAGCGCCCACAGCTCGCGTTCCAGCGCATGCACATTGTCCCTAAAGAGTGGCACAGGCACAGATGAAAGGTAAGGCAGAGAGAGAGCCAAAGGAAAAGGCAAAAGCAATTGAAAAAAATGAACGCAGGCTACTTCAGTGTGAATGAAGCTGCCGCGCTGCCCCCACGCCCTCTCCCCCTAATCCTGCGCATCACGCTGTACGGTTGTGCTCTGCTCCTGTGTGTTTTCTTGGAAGACTAGAGCGGAGAAAGCATGTCAGTCGTGTTCGCTGCACCCCTCGCGCACAGTGTCTCTCCTCCTCCTCGCATCCGGAGAGAATGAGCAGGGCCGCAGTAGAAAAAAAAAAAAAAGCTGCGTCCTCTGGCTAGCATTGTGCGTGCCGGTGAGGGATATACGCATCCCCTCTTTGCGCCCGGCTCATACAAAATAGAATGCGGGCGTTACCAGACCTCTGATTCGTGTCTTCGTGGCTTTTGCCTCATCGTTGCATCTCTCTCTGTTAAGCGGCAGCATTGCAGGGCGTTTCTTTGGTTTAACATGCCCATTTTCTCCTATGCAAAACAAGCTCAAACTCCGCTCTGCACCCGGCCCCCTCTTCCACGGCCTGTCGCAGGCCCATTGCGTCGCGCGAAGCTGGGCGAGACACGCGCCACAGCAGTGCGCCGGCCCACCCACCCCGGCACGGCCCCTGCCCCACCCCACACCCACCCCACGCCCCCACATCGCGCCGGCACCCCGCCCACCATACGGGTGGCGCTAACACGCTCCTGGCCGCAGGCCGCTCCGATGCAGCGCCGTCCAGGACCCAGCCGCCGACATCAGCAGCGATACACCGCCCTGACATCCCTGCGTCGTGGGCGCTGGACCCCTTGTCACCACCAGAAGCGGCGCGGCATTGGGCAGGGAGAGGAGGGGGCCTGCCGGGCTTCCCCACACAGAGGGGAGGGGGGGGGGGGGTGCCGAACCCTGGGAGACCGCGCGCGGGGGTGGGCCCTTCATCAGGGGAAAAAAAGGAAGAAGTGAAAATAAAAGGAAAGTGCTTGAAAACGGTCAAAGGCACGCGGCTGCTGCACACTTTCCCTTTTGCTCGTACGCGAGGGTGGGTGCCTGTCACTCTGTTTGTTGGCGTAGGTGCGGTGAAAAGGGGAAAGTGGCGCGCGGCATTCCTCACCCTTTCACACATAGCACTTGCCGCAACTCGGTGACCACCTCTACGAGGTCGTCCTGAGCAGCCAGGACAGCGTCAATGCTCTTGTAAGCGGCGGGTGTCTCATCCAGTACGCCGATGTCTTTGCGGCACTCGATGCCCAGAGTAGCAGTTTCATGGTCCGCCAGAGTGAACCGCCGGCGCGCCTCGCCGCGGCTGTAGCGCCGCCCAGCACCGTGCGAGCAGGAGCAGTAGCTTGCCGCGTTGCCCTTGCCTCGTACAATGTAGCTGCAGGCCCCCATGGACCCAGGAATCACGGCGAGTTCACCCATACGCGCAGAAGTAGCGCCCTTGCGAGTAAGCCACACATCTTGCTCGCGGAACGTCTCCTGGCCTGGTGTGCTCGCGGCATGGTCCTCTTGTCGTTGTTCTCGAATGGGAATACGAATGCGCTCCACGTAGTTGTGGTGGCAATTCACGGCTGCTTGCACCGTTGTGAATGGGGTTACGATGCACTCTCGCATGGCTGCCAGTACAGCGTCGAGCATAAGTTGGCGATTCCACCACGCGTACTTCTGAGCCCACTCCACCGCAAAGGTGTAGTCGCTGAAGTGCGCCGTGCCTTCGTCGAGGTAGGCGAGGTCGGCATCAGGGAGGTGAATCATGCGCGCCTCCATGTCTTTCTTTGCCAGTTCAATGAAGACAGACCCAATGCGGTTGCCCACACCGCGCGAGCCGGAGTGCAGCATCACCCACACGTGCTTGTGCGGCTGCTGGTCGTCGAGGCACAGTTCAATAAAATGGTTTCCGGTGCCGAGTGTGCCTAGGTGGTTGAGGTTATTTGTATTCTCCACCTGTGCGTATCGGCGACACAGCTCCTGAAAGTCGTCAGCGAGGTGCTTCTTCCACACCTGCTGCACGTTCGCTGGAACACCATTGCGCCAGCTGCCGGCGTCCGCGGCGCTACAACCTCCATGAGTGCGTCCATGTGGCACCGCCAGCTCAATTGACAGTCGCAGGTCTTCCAGTGTGTTCGGAAGATCCTCTGCAGTGAGGGAGGTCTCCACGGCGATCATGCCGCACCCAATGTCCACACCGACACACGCCGGTATTATCGCGTGCACAGTGGGCAAGACCAACCCGACGGTGCACCCGATCCCCGCGTGCACGTCTGGCATGACGGCCACAGGTGCTGGAATGATGTGCGGGCTCATGCGAGAGATGCGATGGAGCTGCTCGTTCGCGGTTCGCTCCACCTCCACACCTTTGCACCACACTCGAACTTCGACGGCACTCGAAGGATCACTGATCACCTCGTACTTCGAATGAGTCCCGGATGCGCCGCGAGCAGCAAGCGGTACATCTACATGATGACGCCGCCCTTCATGCAGGTTGGAGGCACACAAAGAAAGCCGGCGGAGAAGACCTGCGTCGTCCCCCTCGGTAATACGTCGTCGCTGCAGGAATCGCGACAGTATTCTCATCATCGTGTGCTCGGCATGTGTGTCTATGTGGAGGAACGCACCTTCGTAAATGAAAGCAAAGCATCTGCGATCTGAATGGTTTACCGTGCGCCACCCGACTTATTTTCCGTAGAGAGCAGAGAAGGGAGGAGCAAAGAGAAATCTGCAACACACTTAGCGCCCACAGCTCGCGTTCCAGCGCATGCACATTGTCCCTAAAGAGTGGCACAGGCACAGATGAAAGGTAAGGCAGAGAGAGAGCCAAAGGAAAAGGCAAAAGCAATTGAAAAAAATGAACGCAGGCTACTTCAGTGTGAATGAAGCTGCCGCGCTGCCCCCACGCCCTCTCCCCCTAATCCTGCGCATCACGCTGTACGGTTGTGCTCTGCTCCTGTGTGTTTTCTTGGAAGACTAGAGCGGAGAAAGCATGTCAGTCGTGTTCGCTGCACCCCTCGCGCACAGTGTCTCTCCTCCTCCTCGCATCCGGAGAGAATGAGCAGGGCCGCAGTAGAAAAAAAAAAAAAGCTGCGTCCTCTGGCTAGCATTGTGCGTGCCGGTGAGGGATATACGCATCCCCTCTTTGCGCCCGGCTCATACAAAATAGAATGCGGGCGTTACCAGACCTCTGATTCGTGTCTTCGTGGCTTTTGCCTCATCGTTGCATCTCTCTCTGTTAAGCGGCTGCATTGCAGGGCGTTTCTTTGGTTTAACATGCCCATTTTCTCCTATGCAAAACAAGCTCAAACTCCGCTCTGCACCCGGCCCCCTCTTCCACGGCCTGTCGCAGGCCCATTGCGTCGCGCGAAGCTGGGCGAGACACGCGCCACAGCAATGCGCCGGCCCACCCACCCCGGCACGGCCCCTGCCCCACTCCACACCCACCCCACGCCCCCACATCGCGCCGGCACCCCGCCCACCATACGGGTGGCGCTAACATGCTACTGGCCGCAGGCCGCTCCGATGCAGCGCCGTCCAGGACCCGGCCGCCGACATCAGCAGCGATACACCGCCCTGACATCCCTGCGTCGTGGGCGCTGGACCCCTTGTCACCACCAGAAGCGGCGCGGCATTGGGCAGGGAGAGGAGGGGGCCTGCCGGGCTTCCCCACACAGAGGGGAGGGGGGGGGGGGGGTGCCGAACCCTGGGAGACCGGGCGCGGGGGTGTGGCTTGACACCGGAGTACAGCGGTGCTTGCAACGAAAAAAAAAAGCCGCTCACGGGGGAGCGCTGAAAGCATTGCGGGATGGGCGAAGAAAAAAGGAGCCAGACTGCTGCCCATCGTCACCAGCACCAACAGCTCCGGCGAGCATGAAGCCTATTGCAGTCCTGCAGAGGGACTGCGGTGTAGACAAAAGCGAAAAACCTGAAGGGAGGGGGGAGGACATAAAAAAACTGTGGGCCAGAACAGTCACCAGCGCGCCTCTACACTTTCGCGTACCGTCGTTGGACTCTCCGTTCGTCGAGAGCTCAAGAAGACTTGGGGGTGCTCACGCGCCGTCTCGCTCGGTTGGTGCAGATGCTGAAAATCTCGCATCAGGATACAGAGGTGAAGAGCCATCCGAGACCTGAGACAAGATTCACGGGAATAGGCGCCAACAACGACAGAGATGGTACCCTGAGACGTTTTGCACAGAGAAAAAAACACGCGTATATCTTCTTTCCATTCCTTCATCCCCCACACGATCTCACCGGCACACATCCAGTGAAAGAGAGAGGCACTGCACAGCCCCCCCTCCTCCCCACATATCCCTCCGTACGACTACTTGGGCTCCTAGGCAGAAGGTGGGGACTTCTACTGCTTAAGCGCATTGATGCATCTCTCTGTAGAACCGGATGCGGTGGATATGGACGCGCCCTCCACACTCCTATCACGTGGGTATTGCAGTGGTAGTCGAGCGTTCTTGAGGTGATCCTCGAGCATCGCCTCGCGGCGGATGCAAAACGCTTTCCTCGTGCACTCTTTACATCCCGGATGGCCCCCGAGGAGGTGGCGGTTGGGGCAGCACCGAGTGCACAGCTGACGACCGCACCAGTCGCAGTTCGTACTTGAGCAGAACCACCCAAAGTACTCTCTACAGTCCTCGCAAAGCTCACGGTCGTGGGGGCGGCTTTCCTCTGGGGCTACCGGGTACTCAACAGGCGGAATAACTGCCTTGATATCATCGGGCACCTCATCATGAGTGCGCAGAGGATTAAGTGATTGTCCCATTTTTAGAGGGCCGAAAGGAGCATCTTCCACTGCTCACCACAGACGGCAAGAGGCAAGAAATAAAAATTCGTCGGGACGCGGGTGTGCTAAAGCCAGTAATGAGAGGTGGACAGCAAAGCAAAGCGGCCAGTTTGCCTGTCGGCGTGGGTTGGAGGTAGTCGGTGTATGTGGATCGCTGACGGGCAATGGCGGTGCAACGATCAGCGAAAGGGAACCACGAAAAAAAAAAAAAAGAAATTAAAAGAGAGGCGGTAAAAAAGCACCAAAGAGAAGTGGGGCGGAGCACAGAACAAACGAAGGAGCGAAGGAACCTGGCAGAACGATGGAGACGGGACAGGCAGGGGCGCGCGTCCCTCCTCCTTGCTGTACAGCGATGGGGAAAAGTGCGTGCAAAGCGCACCGTTCCTCACTCTCCTCTTTTTCACTCAAAGCTGAAGGCGTGGGTGGAAATGCGACACTGCGCAGAAGGCCTCGCACACACGCGCACATCCCTCTTGGAGTCGTGAGAGAGGAAAGGGGAGAGTAGGTGCCTCGCGATAGGGAAGAAACAACAGAGTTCATCTTCACAGCGCACACACATAAACACAGAAGAAATGGAAACATCATCCGCGCTGCAGTGTGGCATCCGTTAAGGAGACTGGCGTGAAGATGTTTTGCCACCGACACCGAGATTATGTAAGGCGAGTGTGTGCACTGCTGCTCCTATACGCTCAAAGTGTTCGTTTTCGTTTCGGTTTACCCGCGAGATACGGCTGCCATATCCTCTTTTATGCCTCCACTTATTGGTAGACACGTCCGTGATCTGCCACAGCGCTTTGTTCCTCTCTCGCTGCACCCAATGCACAAGAAAAAAGGTACCACGACTCGTGTTAGCGTGTCGACTTCGCCCACGCAGGTTACCTTTGGCTGTTCCCTCACCTCCCCCTCCCCTTCGTTAACGGCACGTGACTCGATCAGCCAAGCTGGATACTCCTCTGTTTACGCCAGTGTACTGACGCACGCGCCCACTGCGCTTTCTAGGTGACTGGGGCTCTGAACAACAGTACATGCCGAAAAAAGCGGCGATCAAAAGCGCGACAAATTGAGGAGAGATGCAGCGAAGTCAACGAGAACAGGACGTGCCGAAATTGGCACCCGTTGGCCGCGCCTTGCACACCACTGTCGCCATTAGAGAGGTGAAGCAAAACTGCGCCAGGCGGGGACAACAGAAAAAAAAAGAAGAAACGGCAGCTGAGTAAACGTGTTCCGGGCGGTACGACGCGACACCGGGCAGACTTTCTTCCAGGCGTGCTCTGCGAGATAAATCACCCCCAAAAAAAAAATCGTCTCCTCGTCAACGAATCCCATCCCAGCAGCCAAACTCGTCGGCAATCAGAGTCGCACACCACCACGCCCCGCGCATACCCCCAGCGGCGCCACGGCTGAGGCCTCGTCGTCGAGGAAGAGCCATCCAGCAGTCAAATTGGGCCATGCGCCCCACAGACGCTTCACGTCCTTCCCTCACATGCATGCCGCACAGTCGGCGCCACACGGGCCTGGGCGGACTGCACGCCCCGATCCAAGCGGGCCGCGTCCAGGGTCCTGCTCGAGGGCGAAGGCGACCGCGCCTGTCGCGGCGGCAACAGGAAGCGGGCTAGGTGCACGCAGGATGCGCCCAGGGAGGAAGTGGGACAGCTGCAGGTCAGCGCCCTCGGCGACCCTGCACCCCCTCCGCACACCATGACATCGCCTGGTGACGCCTCACATCGGAGTCTGGAGGGCTCCATGGTGCAGTCCGCGGTGCTCCCGCCATGCCGCCGGCATCCGTGCTGCGCCAGCCCGTCCGGTCGGACGTAGGAGACGCCGCGCACATCCACTGTGAGGCTGATCGATATGGATCCCTTCGCACCTGCCCTGCCCAGCGACCTTGCCCCTCTGACCACCGCATGCCTTGTGGGGGTGTGATACACCATGCCAGCTGGGCCCGGCAGCGTGTGCGCATAGTGCCCGCGCGTCTAGCTCGTGGGGCCTGTGCTTCAGGGCGACGCTGTCTCCTGATGAGAAACGCGAAATAATCACGGCGCACGTCCACAATACACGCCACGCGAAAGCGACGGCACGAAGACTTCAGTGCGAGGAAAAGAAAGCAGCAAAAGAAAGTGAGTCAGGACAGTCGTAACTTACAGAAATGAACGAGGGAAACAGAAAGGGCAAAAAGTGTAGCCGCGCACGCATGCGCCAGTGCGTGTGCTACGCCTCTACCCGCGCCTTCTTCTTGTCGTTGCCCTTTCTCGGAGAAGAGAAAGCCTCTCCACCTTCATCGCCGCCGCCTTCTCTGGAGTCTTCGTCGCCGTCGACCTCGTCGTTGCGCTGCCGCCGCGTGCGGGGGTCAACAGCCTCGTAGCGCCATGAAGCGCACAAGTCGAGCGCCTCCAGCTCAGATAACTTATCATCCCCTGCTGCTGCGGGCGCTGTTCCTTCCTCGGCAGCGGGGCCGCACATGATGGCCTTGATGCGTTCCTCCAGGTACGGCATTCGTATAGGCAGCTCCTGCACCTCCACAGGGATATTGGCATTGAAGCTGCATGTCTTGGGCAACTCCGTCGTGGGGGACGCCACGACGCACAGGTGCAGAAATGACACGCGGCCGTTGCGTTTCAGTACAAACGCAGTGGTCTCGTTGCTGCTTACCATGGCTACGGGCCTAGCGTCCAGTGGCGTGCGGGTGGCGGACACCATTGCCGGATGCATAGCGTAGGTACCCACATTGTCAAAGATGGGCACAAAGAAGATCTCGCTGCACCGCTCATACGCGATGAGGACGCCGCGCGGGCAGTCGCGCGGGTTACCAAAGTTATCTATACTGCTTGTGAGCACCGTCATCCCTACGACGGGGCCGAAGTTCTCCGGTTGGCCACCTGGGGCGCGAGGATGGAAAGTGCTGATCAGGTGAAACGTCTCGCTGTTGCTCTCCACCGGGACGTTGTTCTTGGCAGCCCAGAAGCACACGTCGCCGGCGTGGGTGCCAGTCGCGTAGTACGAATACGGTGCGCTCAGCGACTTGTTGGGCCTCTTGACGCAGGATGCACCGTGATGGTACGAGGAGCCGTACAGCGCCGCATCCTCTGCGCAGGCGATCTCGGCCACGCACGTGACGGGTGACTGCACGGCGCTGTGCGTCCACAGAAACTGATCCACCACATATGTCTCAGGGAAACGACTGACACGCACGTGGCAATCCTTGTCGCACGTGAACAAGCGACGGCACGCCACACCGCTGCGCTCCTCGGAGGCCGCCACCGGTTCGATTCGCGGCACGGGCGCAGTGAGGTAGAGGGTGGAAATTGTACTGAAGTGCTGCAACAGAAACACAGCGGGCTTCGTTGCGTCACCGTCCACTTCGATCGTGTGCGATGGTGACCAGCTCAAGCGAATGCGGTAAACCTCGCCGAACTTGTCGGCATACACAATTGTCCCCTCCGAGCAGGTAGCCAGCGAGGTGATGCGCTTCGTGTGCGGCCCGTACTGGTACAACGGCTTCCAATACTCTGCCTTGGCTAGCTGACTCTTCTTGAACAACGCCGGCCCTGCGTTTGTCGTAGACTTCCTGCGCGCCTCGCTGTCCATGAGGTCTGCGGTGTCCGTGCTGCCCTCGTCATCGTCTTCTTCCGACGAGTTCTGAAGTGCATTCGGGTTGTTCTGCTTCCTCGACGACACATTGTACACGTTGATAAACTTCTTGTCCCCTGCGCTCAGAACGCACAGAGGGCCATCAGGGATTTGCAAGAAAGCCACCGCGCGCACGATCTGCCCGTCATCGACCATGACGGAATTGTGTGGCGACGGTGTTGTGTCATCGCCAAGGGGATACCGACCAATGATAAGCCTTGTCCCAAACCCCATCGCGACAGCTTTGCGTGGCAACGTTGCCACACTGAGTGAGGACGCGTCATTCAAGTTGCGCGGCATTGCGCTGACTAAAGTTCCTTGATCCTTTCTTGGCTTCGCGAGTGACTGCTTCGCGTGGCTATGCAGGCCTTTGTGTCTGCTGACGTCTGTGTGTGTGTGTGTGGGGGGGGGGGGGGAGTCATCAAGAAGGAAGGGGGTAGATGCGTGCGAAAGAGAGAGGCGAACAGCCAAAGAACAAAATAGGGAGAAGAGGGAAGCAGCAGCAGCGGCGGCTGGCGCCTGACCCTTTTCCTTGGTCACTGTTTGCTTGTTTCTGTGCGCTCTTGAAGCATCCTTCTTCGACTGTATAAAACGCTGGATACGCTGAAGGAGAACCGCAGCGGAGGCACAACAGGGACGTGCGTAATGTGGATGAAATAGCAAACCGATGGCATGCAGGAGAAGAAGCCACAGAGGGCAGAGCGTATGAAAAGCACAACCAACACATCCATATTTTACTCCCACACGGTGCAACACCGTGTGGGATACGCAATGTCGCTAACACGATCGAAGCTTTCTGCTACGTTACAATGTGGTTTGTCCTCTTCAGAGTATCCTCCTCCACTCTCGCTCTCCCTCCTCCCCACATCTTCCAGTAATAGTGTCACCCTGGGCTTTTCTGCTTTGTAAAACTTTCTGAGCGGCTTCTGTTCGGTCTGGTTGTTCCTTCTCCAGTAGGCATCGAGGCAAGCGGCGGTGGCGCAACGCACTACAAGCGCTGAATGGCCGTTTTGAGAGTACGAAAGCGACACGGAGCATTCAAAGGTTAGCCGACAACTATCGTCTACACACCTCGGGTAAGGGGGGAGAGACACTGCTCTTCGTAGCTCCCGTTTTACCTCAGTGAATAAGGAAGTGGGTGTCCGGCAGGACGGCACCACCTCAGCTTTCCTTTCTGCCGTTGATGAGCTGTGCAAGTTCAAGCACCAGTTGGTCGTCCATACGTTCATCTTCGACCTTGCGGAACTGCTGCTGCAGCTTCGCCGCCTCGTGTTCATGCAGCTGCCGCTGGATGCGATCCACATACATGCGAGATGCCACGGAGCGGGAGCCGGACATGACATAGCCCAGTTTCTCTGCAGCCGCGATCTCCTCAGCAGTTTGCCCCACCTCGCCACGACGTGGGGCTCGCTTAAACTGGCTGAGAAACTCCGCGCGAGTCATCTGCGACGGGTGCTTGGCAGCAACCGTATCGGCACTGCCGGCAACGCCTGTCACAGCGTCGGCATCGCGCCCACCGCTCTCGTCTGCGTCCGCTGACGCTCGCGGACCCTTGTGCCCTGGAAGCTGAATTGTGAACTCATCATCACTGTCGCCGTTGTCACTGCGGATCTGGTGGCCACGCGACAGCTGCGAGTTGTTCGCCAGAGGAGACTCATCAGCGAATTGAACCCGTTTACGACCCACGCCAGGCTGGCCTCGGGTCTCGTCCGGTTGGGTCCGCCTTGTGGGCACGGTCGCGGCTACCACCGGAGCATGCTTGACGAGATCGCGATGCTGGGCCTTGGCCTTGGCCACTATCTTTGCGAGGGCGCTCTTCGCCACTGCAGGGGTGCGTCCAGTGGGGTCAGTCCCTTCACTGCGGTTAGTCTTCCGTGGCGGCTCACCGGACACCTCGGCGGGATCTGCCACGGCAGGAGAAAGCGAAGCTAACATAAGCCCGGAACTCGTCGCTAGCGCCTCGGCATCGGTCACTGGGGCCAGAGTAGGGCCGTCAGCACCTTCCGGGGCGCTGTCAGTAGTGGAAGCTGATCGATAGGGGTATCCGGTGGCGTGGAGAACAGCAGAAATGTACTCGCGAATTTCATTGGCCCGTTGCAGCGAGACTGCCTCAGTCTGACTGGGAGTTAGAGAGCTTTGTTCACTGCTCTCCTCCGTCGACGACGCAGTGTCATTGCGGGGCCGGCGTCGACGCTGCTCACGGCGGCGGCGCAGCTGAATAAAATTAGACTGCCACAACCAAAATCCCTGCATGCTATACGTGTTCTCTTCGAGGCTACAGCACATCAGCTGTTCCATCTCATCCCCAGACGGAAAATCTGCAGGTGAGGTGGCCGCCGTGGCCAGAGCCCAAATACTACTGCTCATTGAGTACTGTCACGAGAAAGAGAGAAGGAGGGAGGCTTTTAAAGCAGCGCAAAGCCGGCCATGCAGTGATGACCCGCACGCACACACGCACACACGCAAAGAGAGCGGAGAGGAAGAAGAAAAAAAACTCGCGTGAGGGAGGAGTACAGTTGAGAAAGCGGAAACAATAGAGGTGCGCATGTGTGCGCTTACAGGAAAGAAGAGTTGCGAAGGAGGGGGGCAAAAGAGAAGCTGAGATGCAGAGAGTGAGGTGGAGAGGGACATCGTCGCCCAATAGTGAAAGACAGGTCACACGTAAAAGAACAGACCTACTCGACACGATACGCCAGCGCTGCAGCGCTACGGTGAGCTCGCAGCCTAGCTATGCACACCAGCAACGGCTACTTTACCCCGCCGCTATACTGTCGCCACAGAAGATGATGAAAAGGACACGAAAGGTGCACGCAAAAGTCGCGCTTAGATAGCGATAGATAAACTGTGCTCTCAGTGATTTTTTCTTCGTCCAGACATGCGCCCTTGAACTGCACAGTGCAAGTGACACATGTAATACACACTAATGCAGTAGACGGCGACACGTTGCCAGCCGTTGCCAGACACAGAAAGGTGGCGCAACCGCATCGGCAGTAGCAGCCCCCATCATCGACCACGACAGCGGCGAAGGAAGCAAGGGAGCAGCGAGTGGCAGAAGCAAAGATCCCGGGGGAGTATGGCGACCATCTGCGTCAAAAGATGCCCAGTGCCGCTACCAAAGGGCAAAAAAAAAAACGAAAGAAAACGTGGGGCCGGTAAGGCAGGAAGGTGACGGAAAGCGAACAGTGTGCACTCGCACAAGCACATAAACCCTTCTGTCGG
The DNA here is from genome assembly GCF_000002845.2 of Leishmania braziliensis MHOM/BR/75/M2904. Classification (NCBI taxonomy): domain Eukaryota; phylum Euglenozoa; class Kinetoplastea; order Trypanosomatida; family Trypanosomatidae; genus Leishmania; species Leishmania braziliensis. The sequence goes on from NC_009325.2 coordinate 208,987, forward strand.
AACCCAAGAGACTACCCTCTAATGCTCCTCAAGGCTCTCATCCTTCTCGCTCTGCACCTCGCTCACCGTACCTGGGCTGTTCACTGGCGCCCCTTCAGCTACTGATGTTGCTGCCACGCCTACTAACAAGGCACGTCGAAGTGTTTCAGACACGCGCAAGCTCTCAATAAACTCCAGCACCTCTTCCTGTGACAAGCGCACCACGCTCTTCGTGTTGATGGGTAGCGACGCCATCGAAACCTCGTCCGAGGTTGCTGCCGGAGCGGTGCTGCACTTCAGCTCTGTTGCCACCCCTGCGCTCTTCATCTTTTGGGGTGGCTCGGGCGGCCTGACGGTGGCTTGGTTGTCTGCTGGAGCGGAAGCCGCCGTAGAGTCGCGGCTGCGCTTCGCGCCGGCGACGCGCGTCTTTCCGTGCGGTGCACTGTCCTCTGCAGTGTCGTCACCCGTCGCGACCTCATAGTCAGCGCCATGGGTTGCGGAGGAAGTGAAGTGCCGCTGGTCGGCAGAGGCCGCACTCACCACAGTGGTCATCAGTGACGGATTCACGAGAGAACCACTCACAACCGTCGGCAAGGGACGCGTAGCTGATAGATCCCTGACAGGCCGCATCTTCTTCTTCCGTATGGTGATGTGGCCGTTCTCGAGAACTAGGTCGTCGTCGTCGTTGACCCACGTGCGAGTAGTGCTGGCAGTACCGGGCGGATGAGTCGCCGGTGCGACCTCAGAAGTGGGCCTATTCATGTCAGGGGCGACCGCGCGGCTCTCTGGTCTCGTCTCATCGTTGACCGTATCAAACCTTTTCATGCTCTTTGATGCCTTCTCCTTTGCCTTGTCATTGTCTGTGGTTCTGCGAGGCTCGCTGCTGCTACGACTGCTCCACCCAGTAGAGGTGCTCCAGCCGTCGTCATTGTCGACCCGACTACCAGGTGCCCCTCGGTCGGTGGATGGTGGGAGACCGTCGCGAGAAACATGCCCGGTGGTTGCGGTGGCTGGCCCTGCCGCAGCAGACAGTGGTGCGGAAGCCTGATCATAGTTTAGACCTCCCGGCCGACAGCGGGCCTCCACTTCAACCCTGCTGAACACTCGGAGCGGAGGTGGCTCGGCGCACAAGGAGTCCAGCAACTCCTCCTTCTCATTCGCAGAGAAGCTGTACGCAACACAGCCCCCGTCAAACACTCGGTGACCCGGAGGGCCGCGGACCTCAATTGGCAGTAGCGACGGAGGTGGAGTAGTATCTAGCACGAGCGACTGCAGCTTTGCCGATGCCGCTGAGGGCGACGGTTGAACAAGATGTAGGCGGTGTGAGGTAGTTGAAGCGCCACCGTGAATAGAACTCGGAGAGGATGCGGTCTTCACCAGAGGGGGTGCGCGCGGCACAGAAGGTGGTCTCAAAATGGAGCGTAGAGTGCCTTGAAATAAGTCGGGTGCACCACGCCTGCTCGCACTCTGGACAGGAGCCCCACCACTCTCCGATGAGACCCCAGCGTCAGCCCCGGGAAGAACGTGACGTAGCGCCGCGGCGGCGTCCGGGAAGGAACCGCAAATGCAAGGCTCCGAGAACTCCGCGGCAAACCCCACCTCCTCCAGCTCAGCCGCTGCTATTTGAGGCTCGGTGTGGGGAAGCGAGCGACAAGCCTTCACATTGGCCGTCGATGGCTCATCGTCGTTCGATGACTCCGCCCTCCACGCGCACCGGCGCACTGCTAACGCGGTGGTACACATATACCGTGCATCCTCATATGTTATGGATGTCAATGACACCCCATCGGATGGCACCCCAGGTGTCGCTGTGGTGAGAGATACTGAGCTATTATACGACTCCACCAGCGGTCGTTGCGCAAACAGTGGTGCGGCCATTACACGTCCCGCAACGTCCGGCAGCTGGCTCGCGAGTCGCAGAAGACTTTCCATATCCGCCGCACCATCCGTGGATAGTCCGCCGCTAGAAGCGGCGCCGCCCGTGTTGCGAGACGCCGAGGTCGCCTCCATAATTTGGAGAATGCGCGGGACCGTCCACGGTGTCAAGACATCGCTAACTCTATTGAGCATTATTGGCACGGAGGAAGAGACACACACGGCCGCTACTTCAAAGGAGTGCGCCGCGGACTGTCCTTCTTTGCCCTCTGGAGGTGGTAGCGGGGAGGAGAAGCCCCAGAGGCTTTGAAGTGAAAAAAAAAAGAAGAGCGGTAGTCTAATGGTAACAATCGGACACTGTAGGGGGAGCAACGTGACGCAGTGCCGTCATCTGCTCGTCGATCAGCGCAAGTACTGAGGGACCAATCCTAATGCTTTGTCTTGCTTGAACGCCAGAGGTCGTGCTATCCCCTGCTTGTACTGTGCCTCCCCCTTCTTATGGGTGCTGCAGAAAGGCCGGTCAGGAGAAACGCGTAACGCTGTAGGGAAGAGATGGCTAAGCCAGACGAGCCAGTGGGTATCAAATCATCTACGACGTCGAGAAGTAGCCCGTCTTTATTTTCCGCTTGAGTGAGGGGAGTGGACTCTGTGGAACATGTAAAGGAATTGAGAAATACAACGGAGAGAAACAGCTGGCGTGAGCATGAAGAATGCACATGGTGCCTCGAAACCCTTTCGGGCATGTGAACCAGCCCTCCACCCCTCTTCTTGTCAACACATGTACACGCTCTTGCGCATATGAATGGCTCCACAAAAAAGCAGATGCCGCACCAGAGAGCCGTGTAAGCTGGACTCAAGTGGAAAGATGCGAGCGCTACGTAGAGAGCGCGGCACGCTGACGCCATGCATGGAGAACAGGGAAAGGGGGTTCAGAGCTCTGTACCCTTCAGTCTCCTCACTTGTGGGAAGTAGCCGCGAACACATCGACAGGAGTATTTTCACCTCCCACTGTGTTGGATTGCTTCCTCCGTGCTCTTACAATTCTATCCCCGATAAGCTTTCGATTTGCATTCGTTTCCTGCTCGTTTCACCTGCATGAGGAAAAGAGAAAATAGGTGAACGCATGTGCTCAGAGAGCAAACAAAAAGGTCATGAACATCGTTTCCCCCATACAAAGGGGGGGGGGCGGGGGGTAGAAGCGTTGCTATACATGTATGCTCTAGCAAGGGAGTATTTTTTTAAAAAGCACGGAGGGCGAAGGTCTGCGTAGGTTGTGAGAAGCACGAAAAAGGACATATGAAGGCAGAACAGTGTAAAACAAGAAAAGTATCAGCGGGATAAAGGCTGAGTGAGCGGCAGCTAGGAGAGCAACATCTCCTGGGTGCTTGTGTTCGCATGTGGGGTGCGAAGCATGCGATCAACTGGTTACTCTAATCGCTGCCTGAGCAACACAAATGGCTGTAGTACACAATCCCACTGCGTGGTGGCTTGAACGCCGCCCTCGCAACTGCCCCATATCGCCTCCTGTGTAACCTCACATCGTAGATGCGTGGCGCCGTCAGATGCTCGTCATCAGGTCCTGCAAGGACGGCGCAAGGTCTGGGAACTGCGCCGACAACTCCTCCATGACATTTGCCACCGCCAGGCGGCCCTCATCCAGCCGCGCTGCCTCCGTCGCGGACTCCTCGGGGTAGCACAAGAGCCGGTACGTGCCTGCCTCACCATCCCGCAACCGTTGGAGGTGGTTCTGCCGCAGTCGCTTCTCGTCTTCAGCGCGAGTTCGCTCTTTCTTAGCCGCAGCGATTTGACCCTGCAAATCCTCAATCTGAGCGTCTAGGTTCTGTATTTCGTGTTGGGTGCGGTCCACATCCGCTGCGATGCGATCCATCTCTGCCATGCTCTCCTTGATTAGTTTCTCCTTCGTGCGCGACTCCTGCCGCTTCGCATTCAGTTCCTTGAATAGGCGCGTGTTCTCCTTTTCCACAGCGACCCTAGTTGCGCCGTTCTTGTTCTTCTGAGACGCTATCTGAATTGCCTTGCCTTTCGTCCGAATGGCATCGCGATGGTCGATCATCTTTCGCATCTCCTCGATGAGGAATTTCTGCTCGCGCTGCAGCTGCGACATACGCTGCTCCATGAATGTGATCTCCTTCTTCATCTTTTCCATCTCGGCACACCCGATTGTGGGGTCCAGCGCCATCTCTGTTTCCCGAGCAACCTGCAGCTTCCGCTCCCAGAACATGATGTCCCGCTCGCAGGAGAGGATCTGCTCGACAATGTCCGACTTGCTCTGACGGGTTTCATCTACCTTCTTCTCGAGCTGAATGGCTTCACGCTTCCTCTCCTCAAGTCGTCGAACCAGATCGTTTTCAAGAAAGAACACGTCATCAGAGGCATTTCGCTGTGCGCCATTACTGTGGCTGAGCAACGTGTTTACCTGCTTCATTTCTAGATGCATTGCATTTGACTTGTTCTGCAAGTTTGCAACCTGCTGCTTTCCTTCGCTGATGTTGGCAAGAAGGCGGTCCTTTTTCTGGGCCAGAATGGTCGCCTTCGTCTGTGCATCGAGGATGGCTTCGTTGATGTCATTCATGGTGTTCTTGTAGTTAACCAACTCGGTTTGCAACCGAATCCACTCCTGTTGTAGTGCCTCGTTCTCGCTAGATTTAGAGGCAATGGCCTTGGAAAGACTGTTGATTGTCGCCTCGAGGGGTCCGACATGATCGCCCTGCATATCGTTGTGCGCTGCTAGAATCTGCTCGTATTGATGATTGAGCTGGTCAAGCTGGTTTTGCTTGCGATCGATCTCGTCGTTTCGGCGGCGAATGTCGACCTGCATCTTCTCTACCATCGCACTACGCGACTGCAGTTCCTTCTCAAGGTCAGCAAGAGAGGCTGCAAGCGTTTCGTTGTACGCTTTCGACTGCAGTGTATCCACGCGAATTCGCGCCAGTTCGTTCTCCATCTGAGTTACCTGTTGCTCCTTTGCGCGGATAGAGTCCTTGATCTTTCGGATCTCCAGCAGCGCTCCTTGGCTCTCCTGCTTCAAGGTGCACTCCTTGCTCAGATGCACCAACACCTCATTCTCCATTTCAACGATGGCCTTGGCGTGCTTTGCAATCTGCTTTTCCACCTCTGATAGCTCAGCTACCTTGTCTTTCATTTTCTGCTCCTGAGCCTTGCGCTCTTGGATTGTACTTGCAATGCTCTTTTCCAAGAGTGCATATGCCTTAGTGGCTTCCTCCTTCTTCGTCAGCAGCCCATCCATCTGCGTTTCCAATATGATGATTTCATTGTCAATACGAGACATGAACGCAGTGAGTTTCGCATTCTCTGCCTGTTTCGTGCGAATGTCACGGCGGTAGCCAGTGATCTCGTTCTCGAGTACAAGGAGTTCATTTTTCTGTTGTTGCAGCGCCTCTTCGGTCTTCCGCACTGCATCCTGCCGTCGCTGCATGCCGATAAGAGAGCTTCGCCACTGCTGAACGAGCTGCTTCTTCTCGATAACAATGGCCTCCATCTCCGATGTTGCATCGGCCAATGTTTCGCGAGCGCGCTTTGTTTCCTCACGCTGGCTGTCTATCTGTTCGTCTAGTGTTGCACTCTCGTTCTCGAGTGCCTTGATGCGCTCCTGCATGGAGAGGATGAGTGAATCTTGTCGTAGTTTTGCCTTCTCCAGGTTGGTGATATCGTCCTCCGTCTTGTGAGCCGCGCGACGCTCAAGCTCCACCTCATCCTTCAATTCTCGATTGAACCGCTCCACCTTCATCAGCGTCTCCGTCAGCTTCGTCAGCTCGTTGTGGTGGCGGGTATACTGTTTTCGCAGCTCGTCAACCTTCTTCTGAGCGCCCTCTGCCGCAGCAGAGAGCTCCTCACGGGCACGCAGCCTATCATCGTGTTGCTGCTGAATTGCTGCGTGCTTCTCGTGGTACCCCTCCAGGGTCTTTTGCAGTGTTGCCAGATGCTGTTGGGCATTGTAGAGGTCCACACCACAGCTTTCGCGCTCTTTTTCGACACCTGACAGTTCATTCTTCGTCTCATGGATCTGTTGCGATAGCTCCTGCAAGTGCTTCCGCAGCTGCTCTTCGATACGGCGCTGCACTGGTGCGAGAATATCCGATTCAGGGTCCATCTCGGAAACGTCGCTGTCGCTTTCATAAGCGACACTCTCATTTGGAGACGGCATTTTATCGATTACTTTCCTCCTTTTCTTTGGTAGTTCTATGAAAAACCACAACCGTCACCAAGCTGATGTTCTAAAGCTTCGACAACCAAAGCGATAAGTTTTGAAAGGCTGATGAAGAAAAATAAGCAATACTGCTGCAAAAAAAGCATTTGGGGGAAAAGGAAAACTAGGCAGGAGTGCATATAGATTCCATATCGCATTTTTGACCACGATGCGAGGAGTATGGTACTTGCAAAGGTGCTCGACAATAGTGTTTGCAAAACAGACTAAATAGCTCTTCAGATAGCCGAGAAGCACGAGTGCTCTCAACTGCCAAGCAGCATGATTGACAATCAGAGTGAAGTACAGCAGTTTTTCACTATTTTCCACACTTAGGTCTCCATGCAGGAAAAAGGAAGACTAACTAGCGTCTTTGTTGTTGCTTTGTCTTTTGTATCCGATTTCCTCTCCGCACACCACCAAGAGAAACTGGAGGTACTCATGTGAAAATACCTATTTGCGTGCTGCGCCGCTTTTCTCAGCAAGTCGTTTTTCTTCTTTCACAGCCCATTCCGGCATCTGATTGATTTCGTTATAGTTAGGAACAGGGGCCTGATCGATGCCGTTCTGATGAGGGCGGTACTTCTCTGGTAACTCCGGCACTATGCGATAGCTATAGTCTTTCGTTTTGAATTGTTTATAATATAGCCATTCCTCCTTCGTATCAAAGCGCTCAGGGGGATTACCGTTTTGAAAAGCCAGAACTGCAGCACGGATAGCACGGCGCGTAAGAAGTGGAACACCGCGTGTGCGGAGCTCGCGTTTGCTACACGTCATCAAGTCATTCCAATCTTTGAATGTTGCTTTGAAATCGCTTGTTGGGGCTAAACGATGGACATCAGCCTTTTCCAAAAACACCTCATGGTTTGGCACATACGACGTTGGTGGCCGAATCACAACGGGCAGTACTTCGGAGCGCATTGATGTTTCTATAGGGGCGAGCTTGCGCGGGTCAGGCATGTATGTGTACTTGTACGCTTTGTGTGGACCAGTAGTCTGGTCCAGAATTCTAGTTGTGTAGCGCATCGTGACGCCTGAGAGTAGAATGTAAAGAAAATCCAGCTACCTGAGTAGCTCGTGCTATGAACAGATAAGACATTATAAAGCCACAAGTAAAACAGAAGAAAAAATAAGCAAGAATATATATAACCATAGGGATTAGTTCAAGAAGTCAGTCACATGCAGCGAAATGTCATAAGTAAGAGCTGCTTTACAAAGCAGCAACGCAAAAAAAAAAAGGCACATAAATGGTGCTGATTCATATGTCAGCGTATCGCATGATCCAAAAGAGCACATACACCTGTACTCTGTGACCATGTGAAATTCCACACACAAGTTACACAACAGTGATTGCTAAATGTTCTGCAGCCATAGATTCATTCTATCCTGGCGAGCAGCGATGTCAGATCCTGAAGCGAAACTCAATCTGAGATTAATCCTCGTTGACATACGCGCAGCAAGAACCTTAAGGCTTGGCCCGGTGTACCAAATACAATACACTATGCTTGTGTGTTTCCTCCTCTATAAAAGACAGTTTCCACAGTTGTCAAGATACATATACAGCAAAATAGGGCTTCTAATGTCGATGCAACCCATTTACAATCAACTGCTTAACACTCATCTACATTTGCGCACCACAGACTACACATAACTCTTCACTCTAGCACTTATCTGTGCACTGCATTATACATCATTTTTAGATCAAAGAATCACTTCCTTTAAAAACACTTCTATCTACTGCTGTACAACTTAAGTTCAGATCCGCTCTATACCCCGCCTGTCGCAGGCCCATTGCGTCGCGCGAAGCTGGGCGAGATACGCGCCACAGCAATGCGCCGGCCCAGCCACCCCGGCACGGCCCCTGCCCCACCCCACACCCACCCCACGCCCCCACATCGCGCCGGCACCCCGCCCACCATACGGGTGGCGCAAACATGCTACTGGCCGCAGGCCGCTCCGATGCAGCGCCGTCCAGGACCCGGCCGCCGACATCAGCAGCGATACACCGCCCTGACATCCCTGCGTCGTGGGCACAGCACCCCTTGTCACCACCAGAAGCGGCGCGGCATTGGGCAGGGAGAGGGGGGGCTGTTGGGCTTCTTCAAAAAGTGGGAGCGGGCCTTGATACCGACCTGGGAAGCCCCTTCTTGTCACGGTCCATTAGCAGATCTAGAAGGTTGCAAAGAAACAAGTGTAAGAGGGACAGCTTGAGGACATCTTAGTGGTATCATGTGCAAGTATTTTAACATCAGTGTAGAAAGCATCGTGTCGTATCCTTATTGCCAGAAAAACAGTAATCCACAGATCTAAGAGTCACAAAGACATTCACATGTATGCTATGGTATTGGAGGACAGTGAGGTGTAAAGTGGTGTTCAAAGTGTTCGGGAATTTCGAAGCTGCTTCAAAGTTGAAGTAACTCCGTATTCAAAATTGGGTGATATTCACTGGCAAACGCATTCTCGTGCAAGTAGAAAGTCGAACTCAAGAGGCGCTGAGTTGAATTTGGAGAGAAAAGTATTGAGGAGATGTAGCTCTAATTACCGTCACAGTATTAATGCATTTCAGAAATACAGAACTTCGGTCGCAGGTAGCTGAGGGTAACATCGATATTGCATGGTACCTCTAAAAGGAAAAAAATCTAGGTGCTCCGTGCCAGAAAACAGGAAACGCTGAAACTCTTCATTTAGTAAGGCGATGGCAAGTGTGAATGAAAGATCAGAGAAATCTGTGACGTGGCAACAAAGTCCGAGCACTTCATTTCCTCACGTACCACACTACCCTGAGTGAAGCAGTGGAAGTCGTTTGCTGAATTCTTTTGCCCCGTGCGAAGTGATCTTTTGCAAGTCCACAGGTAATGTCATTCACTAAGATGCACCTGCACCCGAGGGCTTACTGCAGTCGCTCAGCTTTCCTGACTTCACCACGGCTGGCAGGGCTAGGCGACATTGTCATGGAAGGCAAAGAACACATCATAGTGCGCATGTCATTTACTTCAACTGCCCGCGCAAGCGCAAATTCTGTCTTCAGCACCGGAACCGAGCAGCGCGTAATCATTGGCATTTTTTTTTAGCTTACAATCGTATTCCTGTTGACTTTTCAAAATGAAAAGTGCCAAAGAGAAGCCACGCAATGTGCAGCCCTGCAAACAGTTCAATTTAAAAGGGAGCATGCAAGTGTGGTTCTCTCTCCCCCCCCCTGCGGTATGCCTGACTCCAGCTGCGCGGAGACAGGATGCGGCGACAACATGCACAAATCCTGGCGAAGCACCATGAGAGGGTAGGTTTCATACATTCCCCTCACCCCCTTCCCCCGCTTAGCCGTTTTGAATGAATAACAAACTGGTGAGTGACGAAAGCGAGCCCGATTCCAGTTCCCGGATCCAGGGGATCAGAGAAAACTCTAAAATTCAAAGAGTGTTTTCTCTTGCCAAGAGTGGCACAGGGTATAAAGCGAGAGAGAGACTGCTTGCCAGGCGAAACTTACTGCAGAATCCTATTCATTCAGGACACCGTCATTTCTGTGATAATTTCACGGACGCTTTCTCCCCCAGCTTTCGAATCGGCAGCACTCAAACCTGTTGGAAGAGAGGTACTGGTGTGCATTGCGCTCCGTGAACTATCTCCCTGAAGTCTTCACCATTTCTCCCTCGACCGTCATGGCAACATACACATACGCGCTGGCTAAAGCTGCACCGTGGTACCGTCATTACATGTGACATAATCTTCATAGCTCTGTTGCGCTGCTTTGAGCTTATTTCTATTAACATGTGCTCTTACTTCTTACTTTGGTCATGATGGATTGCGTACTCCAATAGTGGTGCATGAACTTAAAGAGTTGTTCTAGAGTGTGCAAGAGAGATGAAAGCGTCAAGTCACGTGTTGCTTAGCACAACCGGTAGTTCTCTCGCATCATCATCGCATTTGCTAGCTACCACATGGGAAAATGCACTAAAACATTTCCGACGCGCCCTGCTTGAGTGCGGTTCTCCATTAGACATTGAGCACTCACAACGAATCGGGCTACTTTTTTCAAAGAATGTCGGGGACACAAATGAACTAAAACGTTGGACATCAATTTTCGATGCTGAGAACGTTCCAGCAACAGCGCTCCTTCTCAAGGCACTGGTAAATCACAGCCAATGGCAGACAGCCGTGAAACTCCTTGACCTCAACAAGGACAGCGGAGTCGCATGTGAACTAAGTGAAGCTTTAGGTCAATGCCTTGTAGCCAGAGGACTTTGGCAGCAGACGCTGCAGTTAGCAGACTTTCTCCGCCAGTGTCGAGCTGACGTTGCGCCGAGAGACAACACTCTTGCACCGGGTTATACTTCACTACTGAGCAAAAGGGAAGACAACGATTCCCACCAAATGGCATCAAACCCAGCTTTTCTACCGAAAGAGGAAAAGCCAGCGTACTGTGGATTCGTTTCTGCAGTTGCTCGCGCATGTCCTTCAAAGCGGGAGTGGAAAGAAGCTGTTAGAATACTACACAGCCTAGAGCAGCTTGTTGATCGTGAGACGAAGCAGAAGCTATACGAATACAGAATTGCTCGACTTGTACACGACGGTGAAGCGTACGAAGATGTAATTGAAACAAGTCACCGCGAACTGGGATTTCGCACATCCCCTTCGCTGGTTCGCTCACTTCTTCACTGCGCCATAGCAACAAGCGACTACAGTCTTATAATGAGCTGTCTAGAGCTGCTGTGCTCGTTCGGTCCTGCTGCAATATCCGTAAAGCTTTTCGAATCGGCTTGTCGACTGCTTGTGTCGTCTGACCAAACTTGGATGGACAAAGATCTTGCTCGGTTTGAATGCGTTGTGTGTGAGAAGGCCGCTCTAGTGAAAGAGAGGGATCTCCAAAAGCTGATATCTGCTTTTTGTGCCGACTACGATTTGAAAATACCTACTTTTATTTCCTCTCTGTCGGTGTTAGTATCATCTTCGAATGCAGTGGAGACTCCCTCATGGATGAACAGCATCACCAATCTCGACCGACTCGCGAGCACACTCCTTTCTCAGAACCGATGGGAGGAGGCGTTACAGGCAGCTACCTTAATCAGAAATGGTGCTGCGCAGAATGATAATGAGCGTGTTATAGTCAACATACTACGCGAAACTTGCTCATCGTGGGCGAAAACGCTGCAGTTTTTTACACCTTAGACAATCAGCATACAACATCTCTGAGTGTTCTTATATCGAGAAAGGTCAACTTTGTTCTTTAGTTAAGCAGAATTCACTGGCTGACCAGTGTACTATGAAAGCAAGGAGCTGTGCTAGAATAAAATCGACAATTGAATAACAGGTAAGAGGGAGGCTATGGCTTTTTTTAGCCATGATTTACACCCCCTTGCTAACAATCACCTACAGCTCACATAGGCTTGGTGTTGAGGAGTTTTCTTCAGATGAGTATCTATCACTTTTGTCCTGCGCATGTTTGTCTTTCTTTGTTTCTGAGATGACGCCCAGGTAACGATACACATTCATTGCAATCACCTTTCTCCAGAATAGAAAACAAAACGCAGCATCCCCAAACGGCCCCACCGCGATTCGCAATTTTCTCGCTTTGACAATGTCTCGCAATCTGATCGTCAACATGTTCTTCAACTCCCCCGAGATTCAAATACTCGGCCCAGTGCAAGAGAACACCATCGAGAGACTCAACAATGTACTTCCTGCCTCGACAACGTCCACTCGGAGTATTCGCAACAGTCAGCCAAAGTTCGAGTACTTGTCGAATCCTGATCACTGGAGGATTAAACTGGACGGTCAGTTCTGCGACTCCGAGGGTGTGTCGCGCTTGATGGTTCTTTTACTGGATGCGCTCGAGGAGGAGGGTGGCTGGACGCTTGTTTCGTCAATGGCCTCCTCTCCTCATACTTGCGGTACGCTGCAGCAAGATACCGTGGAGAACTACAAGTTTTTCTTCTCCAGGTACGAAGACGATGAGTGAGCACAGATGTGTTTAAACTGAGAGATACATTTCTTTTGCCATTTCTACCTCCGTGATAAAAAAGGAGGTACGATACGGCTCGTTAGTGTGTCTTCATTTTTTTTTTTTTTTGAAACTCTATATGAGTCAACCGAAAAAAAGGTTGAATTTATCATTATTATTATTATTTAATTTGAATTGTTCTCCATGTAGTCTCAGAGGCTTCTGTTCATGTATACTAGCTTTTTGGTGCTTCGCACGAAGCCGACACAATACAACAGTGAAAAAAAAAAAGACTATTGGGTAAGCTCTTCTTAGCTGGAGATCAGTGAGGACTTACACAGTGTTTGCCGTGCCTAGTTCGAACGCAATCGGTGTTTCTTTCTCCTTCGGTAGTAGGAGCGCTGAAATATGAAGAAAAAAGATCTGATGTGCAATCTTCTGTTGTTTATGGTTACCGCGTCTACGTTGTGCTGCAAAAATGTGTATCGTGATGCGATTGCTGCGACAATAATGCCGGAGCCTGGCAAATAATGTGTTTTGCTGTCTCAACTATACCTTTTTCATACATCTCGCATCTCTCTTTATTGGCTGGAGTGCTTTAGTTTGCTTAGTCCGATCGCTTGAATATCACTCTGAACCGAACCTTTTTTTCGCTGTAACGATGTCCGAGGACGCAGCAGTATTAACAAAGCAGCCCATGGAGGGAGCAACTGGAGCAACAAGTGCACTCGGAGTGGATGACAGTACCATGAGTGACATTATCGACAAGTTGCGAATGCTTAGCTACGAAAGCGCCTTTTGTCGCAGCTTCAAGCCGCCCTTTAGTCCCCTCAACCCTTACTACTTTTTAGGTCATTCGTCAATAGACAATCCAAATGCCCAGTTTTACTACTTTACCTCCTTATGTGTGTGGCTCATGAAGCTGTGTGGACACCAGGTTGACGCTCCCGGACAATTTGATGACCCGAACGCCTCCTCGACGACGATCCTAGCAGAGCTGCGCTCGATGAACATCGCAATCCCAAACATTGCACCAACCCGTTTGAAGCAGGGCAGCGGCGAGGCAGTTCTGGCTGTACTCTCTGCTCTTGTAAATGCAGCGATTTCTGGCGCTGGATACGATTTTCAGCCAATTGATTACAGCCAGGTGAGCAGATACGATGAACTAGCTGCTGTAGCAGACGCCGAGGACGAGCAGGGTGCGGACGAGATTGAGGATAACGTTGTGATCGACAGCGACGATGACGACGAAGTTTACGTGCGCGCTGTTAGTGGGAGTCGAAATGCCAAAAGCGATGCAGACCGTCCTCCAACGCCCAAAGTAGATGTAGAAGAGTGGAAGATGGAGGTGGAGCGTGTCGCCCCGCTGCTTCAGGTGCGCCAATCCTCCCTAGACGACTGGCGTTCGCGTATCGAGAGCGCCACTGTTTTATTCAAAGCTGTAGAGAACATGTACCCTGATGTCAAGCAGATGCTTGAGCGCCTTGCGAGTGACATGGATAAGTCACGAGACCGGATACAAAAACGAGAACAAACGCTAGCGCAGCAATTCTCTGATCAGGTGGAGGATTACCGCGTGAAACTGCGCGAACTCAACACCTCGCGTGATTCAGCTAACGTGGCTCAGCAAACCGTGCAGCAGATGTCAGTGGAGCTGAACCAGATCAGTGAGCTACTGGACCAGACGAAGCGTGATATTGCGGAGAGGCAGGCCAGGATATCGGATACGACTCCACTCATTCAGGTGAAGGAAGCGGTGGTCAAGGTGCAGGCTGAGATCAAACTCATGTCTTTGCGTATTGGCATTCTCCAAAATGGCGTATTGCAGCATGTTATGAAACAAACCAAGGCTCGGCGTGAGGGACAAGCAATAGAAAGGGCAGATATGTACAATGGAGGAATCATGTTTTCCTGAAGATGCTTTTCAGTAGATGAGCTACTCAGGTACATGGTCACCTTACGCCCCTTCTAAACGTCTTGTTTTTGCCCCCGATTTTCAATACAGAGAAGGCAGCAGCAATCATGGGTGTCGTCTTCAAAGGCTGCCACTTGTGGCTACATGTATGAGCGATTCCAGTCAGGCTTTCCCTGTACTTTCTTGTCAAATAAAACACTTTGCCTTTCAGCCTTTTCCTCGTTTCAGGCACGTGTGCTTGTGGGTGTGAGACTTTCTTCTGATGTACTCGTCCTGCTGTATGGATTAGTGCTACCCAAGAATGTTCACTACCTTGATGCAAAAATGCAAAACTGAAAGCGAACCTCTCCCCGAAATGATGGTAGCGCATTCTGCGCGTCATGGGCAGACGAGCTAGCGAGGTGTTGCTGAGCTCATTCATTGTTGGAGAGAGGTCTTATGCGGCGGACGGTGCCACTGGTCAACGTGTTTCTCTGAGGGCGTACTACGCTTCCAAATACCTCAGTCGAAGGGAAGGATGCATTGAGAGGTGTCCGTCAATGATGTGGATAAGGTTGAGCTGTCCAACCCGAAGCATGCTCAAGGCGACCTCTGACTCTTCTTCCTTCTCTTGGCGTGGACACCCTCTTTTAGAGCCACCCACATATGTTCCAGCGTTCACGGTGCAGCGGGTACGACAATACCGCTCTTCTCGAGCTGCGCTACATCTCTTTTTTTTTTTATTATTATTTCCTTTCCTCTGGTGGGGTGAGGAGGTACGGACTAAGCAAGGACATATCTTACTTCTTTCCTAGCCCCTTTTAGATTCGAAGTACATTTCCGTTTTTCCCCTTTCCTACCACCCTGCGTGTCACCAACGTTATCGATGCCATCGTCAATTTTTTTTTTCTTCTAGCTCACATTCATATCGGTATTGACCTGTGAGTTGCTGGATTCCCACCGAGGCCCGCATCACACAGTTGCATCATAATGCGAGTGCTCTCAGAAGGCAGGTGACAACGCTGAAAGAGGTATTGGAAGCCGAGCTGGAATGCATGGATGCGGAGGTGCACCGCCAGCTCAACGAGGCTAAGCTACTTTTCGTCACCCGCGAAGACTACTCTGTAGCCCGCATGAATCGTCGGAAGTTGGTCATACGGAGTCTCACTGGAGCATGCGAGGGAGCATTCCGCACGGAAGAGCTCCTGGGGGCTGAGGAAACAACCGACTTTGCCAGCGAACAGCTAATATGTGCTGCGGCTACCAGAGCCGTGGACACCTCAGCTAGTGAAGGTGCGGCGCCGCGGTCAATAGACACTGCCAAGGTAACGTATCCTTCCGTACTGTCCGCAGAGTGCTCAGCTACTAGGGACGCAGCGGGTGGCGATGTGTTCTCTGCTAGAGACGCAATACGGGATCTGCTTCCCCGTGTGGAGCAAGTGTTTGATTTCTACGCAGCGTCGCACGTAGCGGATGCCGAGCTGCTGTATCCAGCAATACACCTGCCTCAGTTCACCACGATGGTGCGCGACAGCGCTCTTGATCGCGGGCGTCGTCCTCTCCTTCCCGAGTTGCTGTGGATGACGGTTCTGCGCGATTTGCCTTTTGCTGGTAGACGCGAACGCACAGACCGGCGCCATGGTAGCACTTTGCTGCTTCCGCGTGTCTTCAACGACGACTCTCTTTTCCATCCGGTTGCCACGCGGAGGGACTTGTTTGTGCACGAACGGCTCCGATCAATCACGAAGACGGAGTTCCCACGTGCGCTTTACGTCGTTTTTCGTGTTGCTGTCCACAACGGACACGAAAGCGCCTCTGTACACAAGACCTTCTGCACTTATCTCTCGCAACATTTCTTGCCCGCCGTGGAGCACCGCATTCGACGTCGCAAAGCCTCTCGAGCCTTCCTGGTCAACGCCAAGGCTGCTCGCTTTGCCCCTAGTGCTCCATCCCCACCAGCAAAACCGCCTGACCCACTAGCCGCGTCAGACTTGCCGAAGGCAGCGGCAGGTGTCTGCCCCTCGCCCCCGACCCTTGCCGACATTGTAGCAACGTACAGCAATGATACAGAGGTGCAACGGGCTCTCCGCCAGTTCACGCCGCAGCTAAAACAGTGCTTTCGTCACGCGGTACGGTGCCTTCCTACGTGTCGTACCGAAGATGCCCGCATGAGCATTGACGCGTTTGTGGAGTGTGCTCGGCAGCGTCAGTTACTTCCGCTAATCTCACGAGAGCAGCTCAGGGACATCTTCGCCTTTTGTCTCACATTGGACGGCTACAGCGCTCGCGGTGCCGCGGAAAGTGGGGAACTTGTGACGAAGCAAGCAGCGACGCTGACCATTCGCGATAGCATCACATGCTTTTCCTTCACTGCGGCTGTATACTGCCTAGCGGAGGTCATTTATGGTGGCGCACCGCTGCTGCGTGAGCAGTACGCATCGCCCTATGCGCGAATCTCAAAGCTTCTGGTGAAGATGTTTATACTATGATGCCGTACAGCGTCAAAACAGACACCCACAGGAAGAGGTAGGCAAAAAAAGGGAAGGAGAAGCCCTTGAGTGGCTACTTTCCATAAGGCAGCTGCAAGGCGTGTACGCACGCTGTTTCGCCATCTGTACGACCCTGTGTTCTCATGCAGGGTCCTAGACGGCTGCAGAGACTGATTGCACATTACTGTAGATTCTGTTAGAAGTAATATACGCACGGGTAAGACACATCAACACACTCCCCCCTCCACACACGGGAGAAATGGCTGCGGGAATGGTGTAGGTAGCGCATACCTTCATACACCTTCTCCCACCCTCTTGTACACACCAAAAAGACCAACTGACATGCAGGAACAATATACCCTCGCCTTTTATACCCTGTGTACGTCTCAGGCACAACACCAAACTCAAACCACAAATAGGGAAGCCACACAGTTCTTGAGTCGAAGGAAAGATCGTAGCGCTCGAGTGTGCATTGCCTTTGTTGTTGCTGTGCTATGCCTGATTCACAAAGAGAAAGCACGGACGAGTGGTAACTGCTCCGCTCCCTTGGCGTGCACCGTTGATACACAAACTCCGCGCCTCTCTGCGTCATCTTCCTTCTCTGTACCTCTCTTTTTTGCGCTTCACTGCTTGCTTCACGATGTTTCTTCACCATGTCTGTCTTATGATCTGTCTCTTTCCATCGCCTTTTCCTCTCTTTGCACCACCATCCCCACGTGTATCGTCTGGCCCGTTTTCCTACGCTGCTACTCGCTGTGAAGTGGGACCAACAAGAAGGGGAGAAGACTGTGGGTCACTACAGCATTTCTGTGCCAAGTGATCCTTTTTTCTTTTTGTTCACGTGCGTCTCAACCGACTCGCCACGAATGCGATGTCCGTCTCAGCAAAGACTCAAAGCTCTGCGAAGAGCTTTAAAGATGGTCGCTCCACCACGGGCGGATCTTCAAAAGGGAAAATTCGAAAACGCTCCAGCGTTGCGGACGCTGCTGCAGCCGCGCTACCAGAGTCAATCGCGTACTTGACTGGGAAGCAGCGCTCGGCAAACCGACGTGCCAAGTGCCAAAAAAAGTTTGAAGAACTCGCTCAAGTGATAGGCGCCATGAATTCGACCGTCTTGTGGGGGACAGAAGCTGCAGGACGCTCGTCGAGCGCTGCTGTTGCTGCTGCTCTGGATGCCTCGCCGTCACCTCTGTCAAGCCCGCCGACGGAGCTGTGGTTTCCTACGCTGCAAGTAGGATACCTGGCGCGAGCCTTGGGCCTAAATGTGACGAATCAGCAAGTGGCCTCTATCGTGGAGCTTGTCGAGGAGGATGGCCCGTCGACTGGGTTTGTCGACCGTCGCAAGCTGGGATACGTTCTAGTGGACGCAATGATGACGGGAACGATAGGTGGGCCGACTCTTCATGAGTTTTCGACTGAGGGTTGCGCCGCGATAAGGTCTGCCAGCGATGACGGTCCTGCGCTACTCTCTGCGGAGCGTCTCGTAAGCTTTGCTCCATCACTGTGCGTGCGGGAGGAGGAGATTACACTGCTTCGAGCCCTCAAGGCACTGGACACGGAGCAGAAGGGCTACCTGGAAGAGGCTCAGCTCCGCTCTGCCATGATGAGTGGTGACGAATGTCTTTCGGCTGAGGAAGTGGACGATATGTGGATGGCCATGCGAGACCCAGGAACAAATCGAGCATACTACTGTGACTTTGCTGAGATACTAGCCAGAGAGTGAGGTCGACTAGAGTGCCACACACACACACACATGCCCAGATATGATGTAGACTTCCTCTTCTTCCACCACCACAGCTGGGTGTCTCGAAACAGGTGAGTAGGTGGGTGGAGCCGACACGATGATATACACATGGTTATTCTCTTTGTTTTGTCTTGTTTGCCATCCGCGTCTCTCATTTCGTGAATACCCCGGAGAAGACAGCGGTAGTATGGAGATGAGGGGGGGGGGGGCAGAGCAACGGCACTTACCGCTCTCTCGCTCGTTCCTGAGCGCACCTTTTTGCTCTTTTCTTCCTCATCTTTTCTCTTCCCGCTGCGATGCGAGACGCTGTACGCGCGTACATTACATATTTTACCCGGCGTGATGTTTTGCGGTGGGTGTTTTCCACAACTTGCTGTACAGAGAGGTGCTTTGAAGTCCACGCGGGAGAAAGAAGCGCAAGTGCCTACAACTGCAGCAGCAGCAACAAAAAGAGAGAGTTCATATGTGAGTTTTTGTGCTCAACCAATACTGACGGATGGCACGCGCGCGCATGTTGCGTTGCGTTGTGGGACGCCTGCAGGCTCGACTGTCTGTGCCCACAGTTTTCGTGGTGCGTTGCGCATTGCGTATCCCTCTTCTCTCCCGTTGCTGTTGCCACCCGCGGAGGTCTCGATGTCAAGTATGTGCAACCAGGGGCCGATCACGTGTCTGCGCTTCTTGCTGCTGACGTATGCCCTCAATACTTTTCTTTGGCCTTGCTTCTTCACTACCTCTCGCTTCCCTTCCCTTTGACTCGGACCTTGTCCTTTTTCTTCGGTGCATCCACGTCTCTATCCACGTCATGGGTCTCCACCCCTTATACGTATACGTGCACCCCTGCCATGTACCCACCCATTGATGCTTATGTACGAATGAAATTCTGATCTGCGCCAGTAACGTGAGAAGGGTGCCAGTGCATACACCGCCAACACAAAGCCAAACTATCGAGAAAGACAAGAGAGCACACAAGGAGAATCGGTTCTGCTTGCCTCTGTGCGTATCGCCGTGGTCTCTGTTGGCGATTCCCCCTTTCCTTCTTGCCGCGCTTTTTTTATTTTTTTTTTTAGTGCCTTTTCTTCGTGTGACTTGTGAGTGAGTGTGAGCGAGCGAGAAACGAAGAAGCACAAAGAAAAGTAAGACAAATTTTCTTTTTTTTGCCCTGTTCCTCCCTTCCTCCCTTCCTCCCTTCCCCTCCCCCCGTCTTCCGACGGCTCGCACGTCAATAGAAAAGGCGGAAAGCAGCAGCAGGAGGTGGAGGATATACAGGCTACGCATTGGTAGCGGCAGCACGTAAGAACGTCATCATAGAAGCGCACTGAGCACCTTTGTTTCCTTTCTTTTTATGGTGTATCGCTGGACCTTTTTTTTTTTTGAGTCTTACTTTATTTTCCTCTTGCTGTGCCCACCGAGCTACACGCGACCATAGACGACACTCTCTTTCTTTGTTGGCCACTGCACTCCATAGATCACTCTCGCACCAGAGTAGCACGCCACCACACTTTGACTCCTTTGATCGTTCTTTGTTTCGCGCGCCTCTTCCCCTGCCGCATTCTCAGGCCTTTTTTTCCCCACCCCCCTCGCTTTCTCGTCTCCCACTCCTCGTGCTGCGCACTGTACTTCTGTGCATTGGAATCGGTTCGCAGCGCCGCGTCCCCTCCCTTGTCTCTTTTGCAGCCGCCTTTTGTTTGTACCACACTCGCCTCGTTTCGAAGATGATGCGCAGTGCGTCCCACCTGGCGGCTCGCACCATCCGCCTCCCTGCGACGTCGTGTGCCACGACTGTGACACTGCTGTCACCACGCCGCTTTTTTGGGTCCAAGTACAGCGACGATCTTGGCAACTACAAGCGTTCCTACACGTGTGAGAGCCGCAGCGCTGCTCACCGTCACCCAACGCGTAAGGAGATGCTGCAAGGGCAGCGGACCGCTGCAGGTGCTGCTGCTGCCTCCACTAACTCAGCAAACACCACAACAGAGTTTGTGAAGGACAATGCGTTTACTGAGGAGTCGGAGCCAGAAGAACCCGTGCAGCGCTGCAAGAACAAGTACCAGGATCTCTTCAAGAAGAAGTCAGACCAGCGCATCTCCTTCACAAGCAATTTCCGTGAACCCGACATGAAGCCCATCTTAAATGCAGCCGATGTGGCGCCGCCTCCAGGCGCCGCGCGGCGGCACTCTTCCGCCATCGCTTCTGTGGACATGGATGGCACGGATGTGACTCGTATCTACAGCAAAGAAGAGGTCCGCAGCCTACAGCAAAAGGAGAACGCGGCTGCAGGTGCGGCCACGAAAGCGCAGGCGTCTAGTGGTGCACTGGGCGGCATCTCGCCCGCATCAGAAACAGCGCAGCGCACGGCAGCAAAGGAGATGGAGGCCCAAGCACTGGAGGACGACGAGGATGAGTTTGCCGAAATCCGCAGCCACCCGTTCTTCATGGACATGCTACGCCGAGTGGAGCGCAACATGATCCGTTTCCGCAAGGAGACGCGTGCCTCAGGGCGGTACAGTCTAGAGGCTGTCAACGAGTGTGTGCGGCCGTTGCTACAGCTCACGGACTACCCTCTCACGGCCAGGCAGCTGTCACACCTCTCCCGCAGCATCAGCCCAGCAGTGCTGAAGAGCTCGTTGCGCGACAGGGCTGCGTGCACGAATCTACAGCTCTACCGCTCGCACGACACGGATTTACTGCTTGACTGGTCTAAAGAAGATTTTCTTCGCCGCCGCTACGAGAGCGTGCACTTGTCGTGGGAGCCAATGGATGTGATTTGCCGCCGCTTTGGCTGGACGCCGGAGATGATGTCAGACCGTGACTACCTCTTGTACTTCTCGGCCTTTCCCGAGTACGTTGAAATGGCCGAGATGCAGACCACCGGGAAGGGGGAGCCAAAGGCGATCTCAATCGATGACCCTGTGGCGCGCGCTGCGAACGACCCTATCCCACCTAGCCGCCTGCTACTCCGCCGCAAGGCTTCCGTGGACGCTGAGCCGTCCCTCACGGAGTCCATCCGACTAATGGGCAGTCCCGCTATGGCGACACCGGCGAAGGGAAAGAAGGCGCAGCGGATGCGCCAGCACAGCGGCGACTCAGTGGCCGATTATTTCGGTGCGGTCGAGGCGACCGCGAGTGCTATTGACGGAGACGAAACGGTGAAGCTGCAGCATGCTGCCGACAACGTTCCGCCGCTGCGCCAGGCAAGCCATCCCGGAGGCCGTACGATTCGTGAGTTCTCTATTCCAAAGTCGCACACCGCCGAGGCGCCAGGGACACCTCCTGCGATTCCAAGCGAAGCCAAGTTTGACCAAAAGAGGTTCGAGGAGCTCTCCAGCGCATACCACAACATTAAGGTGGAGAACTCGCTGCTGCGACGCCGCATGCTCGGAACGGACAGCGTTGACAAGGCGCAGGAGATGCAGAGCCAACTGGCGAGTGGCCGCTGCGAGCAGCTGCGGCTAGAGCAGGAGCTGGAGCGCATGCGCGAGTTGAAGCGAAACACGCCGGCCTCTAAGAATGGCCCAAACTTTGCCGTGCCGCGCGGGCAGCCACAGTACCCGGAGGCGCCGGAGCACACGACGGCGTATTCAAAAAACGGGAGTGCCGTCGAGGACTTTGATGACGACGAGATCGAGCAGGCCTTGAAGGAGTTCAAGGAGAACGAAGCACTGCGAATGATAGAGAGGCGACCAGTGGCAAGTGCTGCGCGGTCGGCCCCTTCGTCATCTCCTGATCACACCATCGTCACTGCCACCTCTGCTGACGCTGTCGCAGATGACGGCAGTGAGGAGGTGGAGGAGGTGGAGGAGGTGATCGAGGTGGTAGAGGATGAGGATGGAGACCTGGTGGCGTCCAGCGATGCGGTGACGATGGGGCCGCATACCGATGCCCAGGACGACGTTCTGACCGCAGAGAGCGAGGTGGATGACTCAGTCGATGTACACGACGGTGCATCCGCGGATGCAGCGGCGAATGAGTTACCAAAGGGGGGTAGTCAACCTTGGCAGAATGAGCTCTCAGCCGCGGTGGAGCAGCACGAAGCCGAGGTGGAGGAACACGAGGATGACCTCATGGCTGCCTTCAGCGACACTCCTGCGACCACCCCTGCCTCTCGCTTAGAGCAGCTTGCTTCCCTGCACGATCGACTGTCCTCGGCGGCGGACCGTGCCCGTCGTTACGTTGCCACGGTCCAAACCCGTCGGCACGATGTATTGAAGAGACTGGACTGCCAGCTGGCGGATGCCAACACGAAGGTGGAACAGCTGGAGGATCAGCTTGCCGCAGTCCAAGAAGAGCAGGCCACGTTGCGTGACACACTGGCTCGCGAGGAGGCGGAGCGCAAGGCTCTCGAGGTAGAGGCCCAGCTGAGGGCGCAGCGGGAGAAGCGCTTAGCCGAACTGGAGCAGCAGCGGGAGCGCGCCCGCCTCGCGCAGGAGGCAGCGGCGAGGGCACTGGAGCGCCAGAAGAAGGCCGAACGCGAGGCACTTGCGATGGAGGAGGAGCTGCAGCGCAAGCTGAGGGAGGTGCAGTCGAAGCTGCGCTCTCTGCACAACAGTGACTCAACTGCCCACAACTCCGCTGCCTTGGGCACCTCTCACGCCGCGGCAGCCGAAGAACTGGAGGCGGAGGAGGTTGCCGAAGAGAATTCCACGGTGGCTGCTCGGGCAGCGACTCCTCCTGCGTACTCCCGCACGCCCGAGTCGATAGGGCGCGTCGCAGCCCCTCTGCGTGCTGAAATAACGGAAGAGACGCCGAACGCTGTGGAGAGCGTCGCGGACACATCCGCCTCTCCAGTATCGGCTGCTCAGTTCATGTGCACACCGGAGCAGTACGATGGTCTGCACTTGGCGGCGGAGCGCCTGAAGAAGGAAATTGCCGCATTGGAGTCCCAGATGGAAGAGGCGGGTGACGAAGACGATGAGACGCTGATGGCTGTCCTTGCTGCGTCGCGCTCTGATCTCGAAGAACTGGAGGAGTGCATCGCCTCTGTGCAGGCAAACGCACCGTGGGCTGCCGCCAGCGACGCAAAGCGCGCGCGCGAGCACGTCTTGTCTGCTGAGGTGGCCAACACAGACGCGCACAGGTTGCAGAGCAGCATCGACAACCACCGCTTCGAGATCTCACTCTTAGAGAAGCGTCTGCAGCACGCCTCGAAGAAGGCGGTGATCACGAAGCTGAAGGATCGTATTACGCAGGCTCGCAAGTCCATTAAACATCTGCGCATAGAGCAGGATCGTTTGCGTCGCTCTGGCCGTGACTCCATGGGGCTTCCTCCGTCGATGAGCATTGCGGAGACGCTTGCGCATGAGTTGAAGGATGAGGAAGAGGTGAAGCTGGCAGAGGAGGTCTGCAAGGCTGCGTCAGAGGATCACGGTGGGGCTTCAGTAACCACGAAGAGGCCGAGCTTGGACTCGGATGCTCGGAGCATGGACGATGATGAGTCTTACGATGCCGTTGCGGATGCCACATCGCGTGATTGCGTGGAAGAGTCAAGGTCCATGGCGAACGCGCCCGCACCGTCAACGCTCAACTCGGATGCTGAGAAGCTGCGCCTTCGACTCGACAGCATGGTGAAGGAGATCCAGCACCTTCAAGACAGCATTGAGGTGCAGGAGCGCACCACCGACTACGATGACGACGAGACGGAGGTGGTACTACGTGAGATGAAGGACAAGCTGAGCCAGCTTCTCCGTCTGCGCGACCAAGTGCATCGCTCCTTAGTGGAGGAGTCGTTGAACGGCCCCGCCACCGCTGGTGGGTCCACCCCCATCATCCGTTCAGCTTCAACTGCCGCTGCAGCTCCGCCGATAGTCGACCGAGGCAGCGCCACCGTCCATAGCGGCCCCTCGACCTCTAAGCACGGAAAACTCGACCAGGTGCCAATGGCATCCAAAAAGATCCGCACCACCGCCCGCAGCTTTCCGACACAGCGTCGCCTCTAGAGTGGCTTGAGGGGCGGCAGTAGTGACACATACAGGACTGGAAGAGCGGCACATGCCGAGGCTGTTGGTTGAGTCCGGGGGCTTTTGTGTGTTTTGTGGTCCTGCAGCTGTCCACTGGACTGAGCACAGCGAAACGACGGAAAAGAAACCGCCGAAAGAGGGAGGGAGGGGGGAGAAAGAAGGCAAAGCGTGAGCACTGTCTGTTTCCATAGAGGAAATAAAGAGAAAGGCACCATGGATGTGAGTGAGTGTGTGTGTATGTGTATTGGGTGTGCTTGTACTGGTTTTCATCACCGTGACTGGTGCCTGTATGTCCGGCACGAAGAGCAGCGCCTGAATAACAGTCGCTGAGGCCGAGTCTCTCTATGCGCATGCGTGCACGAACGACATCTTCTGTTTTTCTTTTGGTGCATTCACTTTTTTTTTCAGTTGTTGTGCTGTTGCGGTGTTGTGCGTGTGTGCGTGCATCTGTGCTGGCGTAGGTCTGTTTTACTATCTTTGTAGCAGTTACTTGCTGATGCGCTACTGTCGTAGAGCAAATGCTTTCTGTCTTGCTCGATACCTTCTTTTCCTTTTTTTTGGAGGGTGGGGGGGGGTAGTCTGTGCGTTCAGTAGTGTAAGCAGGTTGCCCCCCCCCCCTATGCTGTTTCCATGTTGCTCGCTCGCTTGCCCCCGTTTGTCTCTCTGTGCGCTTTCTTTATCCAACATCATTCCCCACGCTGGTTGTGTGTGTGTGTGTGTGTGAGGTTGACCTCGGTTTCCGCCTCGCTCTTCTCTTGTTCGCATAGACGCAAACCGATGACAAGTGGATGAAAATGACACGTTCTAATGGAAAAAAAAAAATGCAGCGTGCGTGCGTGTGTGCGCATGAAGGAAGAAGGTTCCTGCAATGAGATCACCCACCTGAGGCGCATGCAGTTGCACCCTTTTTTTTTTCTGTACATGTGCCTTATCCAAAGGTCCTCATTCAAGCTGCAGCGGAGCTAGCCCTCTCCGTGAACCCAAGGAGGCTACAGTGTGCGACCAACATGCCTATTCCACTGGACCTGGCTCATCACGTCGACCAACGCACACATCATCTGCGGCCGAACATTTGAAGGTCGCCTTGTTTCTTGGCACGACGTTGACGCTACAAGTCATGTGGCTGTTTCTTTCCTTCTCGCTGTCTCTCTGTAGGCACGCAAACACACCTGCTGACCTGTGGGTGCTATAGCGTGCCGTCACATGAAGCGACGTGTCTCGCTTTCGCGTGTTGGGGTACTGCCCTCCCTCTCTTTCTCTTTCCTTCCTTCATGCACTGTGTTCTCTCTTTTGCGGCCTCCCCTGCCTCCCTCCTGGACCGCGCGGTGCTCGTATTTTTCCTCATGTGCGCGTATGTGTGTGCTCGCACGTTGTGCCTGTTTGCTCTCCCGGTATGTCATCGCCGAAAGTATAACGAACGTACGCACGCCTTCTTCGCTTGTTGAGGATAAAGGAGGGGGCTTCGTTCGTGCGTCCGAGGACGTGGACGCCTCTTGTTTTGCGCTTTGTCTCTCTTCACTCGGCAAGCACTGCACCCTTTCCACGCACATACCTCTCCCCCCTCCCCCCCCCCCCCCTCAGAGGCAGAGACAGGCCCCTATACACCGTGACTCCTATTCACGGCAAGGGCGGACTACTACACAGAAACGAGTGCCTTGAGTACTCCTCTTTTTTTTTTTTTGACCACCGGCCAAAATGCTGCGCGTTACCCACTTTATCCGGAAGAATCCGGTGGTGTTCAAGCAGGGACAGGGTATGTTCTCACACCAGCTCAAGCGCATTCTCAATAAGAAGTCCCTGCACAAGTACAACTGGGATCCGTTGCCCATGTACGACCCTCGTAAGCTTGTGCACGCCAACCGCTACATTGACCACGATACCTACGAGGAAAAGTACGATCCGCACTGGGAGCGCAATGCCCATCTCGTGCCAGACCAGCAGCTCTACCACATTCCTGTCCCCAAGGAGTACAGGGATGCGTACTGGTGGCGTGACTTACAGGCCCGCCGCATTCAGTGCCCGATCGAGTGGGTGCACTTTCGCATGCATACAAAGGACAAGCTCAAGTACGACTTCCAAGACCTGGCCGTCCGCAAAAAGTTCGAGTACTCCTATGAGGATGTGGTGGCAAACGCAAAAGACATGCGCAGCTGAACTCTTCAACAGCGAAGCTTGCTGGTTCTTGTGTCTCTGATGCTCACATCGGAAACAGTTGAGTCCGCCAGTGCCGTCTCTCTCCATCCCTCCTTCTGATGAGTCGTGCGCCTAGGTGGTGGTTGTGTGGGGGAGGGAGGGGAGGGGTAGAGCAGCCGGCGGTCTGTCTGTCAGTCCACGAGTGAGGGTATTGTGGCTTTCTTTTTTCTTTGTGTTTGTACTCTACTCGGTCTTTCGGCGGCTTCCACCGTGACTGCTGCAGAGATGATTCAGAATAGCCGTGTGAAGTCTGCACTTGGCGGCCATACTGAATAGTGCGCTTGCTTGGTTTGTTGGCGTGGGGAGGTGGTTGGACAGGCGGGGGTCTTTCCTGCTGAGCATGTATCTTCACCAACGCACCTTTGCCTGCGCGTGGTTGTTCATGCTTGCTAAGTCATTCACACAGACGCCCAGGTTCACGCACACACACACACACCCACACGCGTACCACAGGGCCCGTAAGAAGAACGAAGAGGGTGGGCTGTGGTAGAGTGAAAAGGTGCGACCCTTCCAGGGCATCAACCAAAAGAAAAAGGAGAAAGTGAGTGATGATGGAACCACTTTTTACTGCAGCTGTGTACAACACTGCGCGTGTGGCGTTTCTTCGCCTTTTATGCTCGCTGAACCTACACCTCGACCCGCGTACGCTGGCTACAAGGGCAGTTTTCAGCGAAGAAGGATGTCGATGTCGACGTCCTGCATTGATCGCGGAGTCATGCGTGCCCCTCTCCCCCTCCCCCTCCCCCTCCCAGCTGTGCATCGCTCCTCCTTGTGATCCCACATGGCTGCGCGTTTCCCCTCACCCTTCTTTTGGTCTCTGCCCCGTTACAACACCCCCAAAGCGCAGTCCCACACGAGCGTACGGAGGCATAGACGCTTCCTCGTACTTGTCGACAACTTGCTTGCCCTCGCTTCGTACTTCGCCGCAGCTTCAGCAGCAACCAACTCGTTGCCGTTCATGTTACCCAAGCTCCACTTGGATGGCGCGCTCAACAAGCGCACCTTCAACGTGCAGGAGCGGATGTCAGAGGAGAGACAACCAGGGATGTACTCCCCCCGTGTGGCATCCAGTCAGCCAACGAAAGGCTTAGGCGTCCCTTCGCAGATAGACAGCGCCACCTCGGCCCATTCATCCTCCTCATCGTTTAGTGCGCCAGCCCATACCGGGCCGTTGTCGTCGCCGCACCCGCCCCCGCACGAAATCTCTCTCCTGGAGGATGGGGCAGTGGGCATCTCCGACCCGGAAATGGCAGCCATTCTCGCTGCCAAGTCGCGCCACAGCTCGGGTGAGCGCTCTCCACCGTTGGACAGACTCGGCAGCATCGGCGGTGGGATGGGTCCAGGAGGCTACTCACATCCGAGCAAGCGCCGCGCCGCACCCTTCGCGACGTTGGTCGATCATCAGCAGGCGCGACAAGTCGTACCTCAACACGCCAAGGACGGCGACGTTACAGCTGGGAAAGCCTCAGACTTAGAAAGAGACGAAGATGGTCGTGTCTCTGAAGGTGCCTCCCCTGTGCCAAGGGTGGCCTCTACCCATCCTCGAATGGTGAAGTGTCGAGCGACCTCTCCATCTACGTCCTCGCGCGCCTCAGGCAGGTCCACCTCTGCAGTCGTAGAGGCTAGTCTTGGGGCCACGAGCTCGTCTGCGCCGACACCAAGCGCCATCTCTATCATGACGGCCGAGGAGTTGTACATACTCGGTAAGCCGTTTCAAGCCTACATGAGCACTCTCTCTACACGACCCTCATCAGGAGACACACCGGCGACACCCACATCCACGAGCGGCAGTGGTGCCCCCGCTGCCAAAGCCACCGTCGCGTCTGGTACGCACATCACAACAGTTTTTCGCCATAACCCCTCGCAGTACATTTCTGCTCTTGCCAACCAAGGCGACTTTGTCGCGGTGGGTGACCGCACCGGGCGTGTCGTAGTGATGCGCCAGCGCGCGATGGCGGCTGGACCACGTCGCACTCTTCTCGACATCATCCAACGCAGCGGAGAGGCCGAAGAGAGCGAGGCTGCCAAGCGTCACTCCTCGAGCGCGTCCTCAGCCTCATCGCCGTCCTCCACACCTCGCCATGCTACCACCCTCAATCACGTGCGCGACCCGTACGACTTCTACGTCGCCCAGCAGGCCTACGTGCCTGTGATCGATACACTGAGCAGCGTTGAGGTGTCGCCGACGGTGATGGCACTGGCGTTCCTGCCGCAGTCCGGCCCCACAACCTACCTCCTCACGGCGAACGAGAAGGTGCCGAAGCTCTACAAGATTATGTCTGTACGGGAGTCGGCCAATCCCTTCCGTGCGGTAGACAAGATCGGTACCAAGTCGATTGGCCCACTGACCGCGAGCTCACGCATGTCTACGGTGACCATGAAGCCAGTTTCTCGCTACGCTATGAACCACGAGTACAACATTAACTCCATCTGCCCCATCGCGTACAGCGATCAGTTCGCGACCGCCGACGACGCCACGGTGTTACTGTGGTGTACCGAGTACCCCGACACGTCGATTGAGACCCACGACTTGCGTTCCCCCTACGAAGACGGCCCACGCGAGACGATTCGCACTCTCCGAAACTTCCCTCACGAGCCGTTTCTTTTCTTTGTCGCCACCTCCGGTGGCAGCGTGCGTGTCGTCGATACGCGACAGACACTTCGGTGGGCCGGTCAGGCGGCGCAGGCGTTTGTAAACCCACCGCGTGAGGAAGACGGGCCCTTCAGTAACGTTACGAACAGCGTCTGCGACTGCGCCCTCAGTCCCTCTGGGCGGTACATTGCCGGTCGCGACTTCATGTCCGTCTGCTTGTGGGATATCCGAATGGCTGGCAACGGTGGCGCGCGCAACACGCCAGCAAGCCCGCGTCGGCAGCCCCCAGCTGCGCGAGGCGGCGATGGGAGCTCCGAGTGCAGCATGGTGCGACGCTGGGCCCTGCACCCGCACCTATGCGACGACCTCGACACCATCTACCAGTCGAACCTCCTCTTTGACAAGTTCGATGTGCAATTTCTGTCGAGTCGGCAGGTTTGTACCGGGGGCTTCAACAACACCCTCTATGCAATGGACGTGGAGAGCATCAGCGCCGACACCGCCAGCGACATTCGCACCTTTCAGTTACTAAAGACAGACGGCATTTCCGAATTTCGCCGCACCACCGTATCGGCGCACCGACTTGGCGAGGACCGCATCAGCACTGAGCAAGGCCTTGGCTCACGCATGACGCTCATGTCGCGGCCATGCATGTCCATGAGTGGGACGTGCGGGATGATGGTGGCGTGCGGGCAGGCGGTGCTGCAGTTCAGCTACAACGGGTTACCGAAGTGAAGGAGAGAAAGGAAGAGATGTGCACCTGTGTGGTTTTATATAAATGCCTGTGCCGCACACACACACACACTCTGCTCTGGATTGCTTACACTTTCTTGGTGTTCTCTCTCTCCACCTCTTCAGCTCTTAGGTGCATTACTGCTGCAGACACAGCCACCCATATACCTCTCTCTCTCTATATGGATTCATGCGTACCCATGCGGTGCCATGCAGCCATTGAAAGTCGAGAGCAGTGAGCTGTCGCACCAAGGCGATCGACTGGAGTGCAGTATACGTGTAATTCCCGCCGCTTCACAGAAAAGGAAGCGGATCTCTTTTGTGAGGTGGCCGCCTCGTTATGGGCGGGGGGGGGCTCGTCAACTGCCGGAACAGCGTCTCGTTCTCGTGCCTCCATCCACCACTGACTCACATCTTCTCCACCGCGCACACGCGCAGACGTACATAGGAAACGTATTGTGTGACCCCGTTCACACTGTTCTACGCTTTTTCGCACCCCCTGTCTGTGCTTCTATTTCCCCCCTCCAATTCCGACGTTGATGCCGCTTCTCCTTATCCACTTCGCTCGTTATTCTACACACACAACCTGCAGAGTGAGGTATCCACCAAGCACTTCATTTCACCACTCCCGTCACGCCCGGCTCTCAAGCCGTTTGCTCGCATCTGACTTTTCAAATACTTTCTCTCTCTCTCCTCTTGTGGTTGCATTACGTTGGAGCTGTATCCGCCTCTTTTAATTTCTGTAGCTTATCTTCTTCTCGTCACCCATCTATACCAGTGCGGGTGTTTCCCTCTCAGTGGCACGGTTAACTCGCTGAAAGTCCACGTGCGTCTACCTCAGCTGCGACGTTTTTTTCTTTCTTTTCCCTCGTAGATCTCAGTTTTCTCCCCCCCCCCTCCTCGTGTTGTCAGGCTTGAGCCGATTTTGGGGGGCGCTTGTGCGGATTTGCGCTGCCAGCTGGCATATTCTCTTCGCACGGTGTGAAATCAGGTAGAGTTGTCTGGCTAAATCTGCAAAAAGGCAGGAAAATCGCGGACCAATTTGAAAGACATAACACCCCCGCCCCTCCCCTCCACCCCCATACACTGTAGAAGAGTTGTGTCCTACGTTCACAGTCTTCTTTCCACTTCCCCCAGTCGGCTTTTCTCTAGCGTTAACGCAACTAAACACCATACATCATGCCAGAGAATAACAGGTCTAGCAACCACGTTGCCCCTCGCAGCCGCTCTCGCAGCCGCTCTCGCACGCGCAAGGCAAGCCGCACGCGCTCCAACACCCCCCGTCGCACCAAGGTCCTCACGCCTGAGGAGGCGTACTACGCCACGGTGGAGCGCAAGTTTACCCCGGAGAAGGATGAGTGGAATGAGGAGTGGGAATTCCAGGGCCCCCTCGGCGTTCTGCTCATAATGGCCGTGTCGCATGTTCTCATTTTCTACTTCTACGTATGTGTAGAGAAGTTTCAGGGAACAATCATCTACCCCGGTCACCCCAAACTGGAGGGCAAAAAGATGCAGACAGTGTTCTTCTCCTTCCTCGCCGAGCACGCCTGCCCAACGGTGCGTACATTCGTCATCTTCCTTGGCTTCCTGCTGCTGGAGTACTTCCTGGCCCTGGTGCTGCCCGCAATCTACGTGAAGGGGCTGCCCCTCCCCTCCGAGAACGGGTACCGCCTGACATACAAATGTAACGCCATCAGTGCGTGGTACTGCATACTTGTGATCGTCGGTTTTCTACACTACTACGGGGTATACCCGCTGAACGAGCTGCGCCGCAACTACGGTCACTACCTCACCGTGGCCACTATCACCGCTGATGTGATCTCCGTGTGGGTTTATGTCGCCGGCTACAAGCGCCGCATCCGCATGACGGGCAACTTCATATACGACTTCTTCATGGGCAGCGCTCTGAACCTCCGCTTGCCAGGGAACATTGACGTGAAGATGTTTGCTGAATGCCGCAACTCGTGGGTGCTGCTCATGCTGCTCACTCTCAGCTGCGCCGCGGAGCAGTACAACGAGCTCGGGTATCTCACCGGCAACATGATCTTCATGATCATGGCCCACCTGCTCTACGTCAACGCCGTCGCGAAGGGCGAGGAGTGCGTCATCACGACGTGGGACATCTACTACGAAAAGTTTGGCTGGATGCTGGCGTACTGGAACACGTGCGGCGTGCCATTCCTCTACTGCATGCAGTCCGTGTACATTCAGACGGTTCTCAAGGAGAAGGAGCACCCGCGGTGGGTGCTGGCGCTGATGGTGTGCGTCCTTCTGCTGGCGTACTACTTATGGGACACAACCAACTCGCAGAAGAGTCACTTCCGCATGCGCCGCAGTGGTGTGCCAATGAAGATCATCCGCAGCACCGCCTTCCCACAGATGCCGTGGTGCTACATTGAGAACCCTCGCACCCTCAAGAGCGCCACCGGCGAACTCTTCGTGGACGGCTTCTACCGCTACGGCCGCAAGTTGCATTACACTGCGGACCTGGTCATGGCACTCCTGTGGGGCTGCGCGTGCGGCTTCAAATCTTTTATCCCCTTCTTCTACTTTTCGTTTTTTCTCACCCATCTCATTCACCGCGAGCGCCGAGATGAGCACCGCTGTAAGGCCAAGTACGGCAAGATGTGGGATGAGTACGTGAAGCTGGTTCCCTATAAGTTCATTCCGTACATTTACTAGATAGAATTCTCTTTCTGTTTCGGTGTTCATGTGTTGTGTGTCGCCTTCCGTCGCTGTGTGTCTTGCTCCTTTTTCGCTTTCCTTGGCAACTGCACGAAAGAGGCAGGAGGAGGGGGTGAAACACGTGTGTGGTGCCCTGCGGCAGCAGCCTGCGGGGCGTGTGCGAGACAAGGAGTAGAAAAGGTGTGACCGCTTTGCTACTTTGGCGAAAGAGGCTGTTGGTATCCGCGCGTGTGCTTTGTGCTCCTCTACAGCTGGGGAGCATGATGTGCACCTCAAGAAGGCAATGTCTGCGCGAAGGCGAGGGTGTGCGCCCATAAAGCGAGTGGAGGTGGGGTAGGGGGGGGGGGGACCGGTCGGGCAAGTAAACAGAAGGGGCAGAGAAAAGGTGTGTTTGCTGTGCCCCAGTGTGACGCCTCCACTCCCTGCCAGACACTCCTTCCCTTGATATCGCCCCTGTGAATTTTTAACGGTCAAGAGTGCACTTCAAGGGGATCGCCATCGCCACCAGCCATCAACACTTCTCATACTCGACGTCTTTTTCTTTCTTCCGTGGTGACGGGATGACGCACCATCACACACCCGATATAAAAGTGGCAGGCAAACCGCAGGAGCCAAGGGGCCACGCATATTTGACGAGGTTGGCGTCCTCCACTGCGAAGGAAAAAGTGAATGAGGAACATGAAGGAACAACTTACCTGTGCATGCGAGACAAAGAAGAGCGACAGCTAGTGGAGCGGGAAAAGGGCAAGTCCCATTAGATGCAAAGGGCATCTACGCACTGTCATAGACAACAACAGCCGCGTCACTAAGGGCTGTGAGGAGGTGTGAGGAGAAGCGGGATGGACATGTGCGGGACAGAGCGAGGAGGATGAGACAAGGCAAAGAGGAAACGAACGAAAGAAAAAACGAGAAGCAGCCGCGTCAAAAATAAACAAACAAAAGAAATGCCCAGACCCGAACACAGAAGGAGCCTCTGTGCGTTTACAAGATGGTCGGCCTTAGTCTCTCCTCTACGTCTGTCTGTCTGTCTGTCTGTCCCTTTCTCTTCCTCTCCACTCCACTCCAGCGTTTTCGCCTCTGCGTGTGTGTGTGCGTGTTGTTTTCATTCGATACCACATCTCTTTTTTTTTTTGCCTCTTTTTTCCCGTTGTTTGTCTCCTCTCCCCTTTTGTTTTTATCGCTGCGGGGGCGCTTACCAGCAGCACCAACGTTAGCACCCATCCCTACCGAGAGCCAGTCCCCATACAGAGCTATTTAGCCGCACATGCGCACGGATGTGTAGGCGCGCACCTCATCTAGTGTCATGCGCGCGCCTAAGGGTAGGGAGAGGGCAATCGTCGTCCGCGCCATTTTTTCTATTGTGTGTGCGACATGGCTCACGTGTGTATGCAACCAAACAACCACCACCACCACCACCACCACACGTGAGGAAGGCAGTGAGAGGAGGCGCACTAGCACGAGTGCGTGTGTAGGACGATGCACTGCGGTAATCGACATCTTTTTGATGTCTTAATCGTGTGTGTCTTCTTCTGCCTTCTCCTCGAGCGATTTCTCTCAACCTTTTCTCTTCGTTTTATTGTCGGCGTTTTAGCTCCCTCTTTTCTCTTCTGTTTCGCTGTGCTTGTGCCGTCAAGGCGAGCCGGTTGCTCAGGAAGCCATGTTGTGGAGTACGCGGTGAGCGTCTTTCTCGTCCCGTGCGCTTATCCGTAAAGGAGTGCATGTGCTTTGAAAGTGACTTTTTCTTTTGCTTTATTTCTTTGAACTCGCTCTTGCACACCCACCCACCCACACACACACACACACACGCACACGCACCGTATTCCTCTCTCCCTGTCTCTGCCTGAGATGTGCGTGTGTTGTGCTTCATTAGGGTGGGGGTGAGTGGCGAGCATAGAAGTTAAAGGAGTGAGCGAACAGAAGGAAACATGTGTTGAAGGCAGCACCAAGCGAGGGCCGTGACGAGATCCAAAGAGAGGCACACTCGGGCGTGGAGCATTAGACACTCAAGCAGGCCCTCCTTCCCTGCAGCACTCAACGGCGCAGGGTTTAAAGCATTTGTGCAGAGGCAGAGGAAGTGGATGGAAGGTGAGAACCGCAGAGGAGAAGGGGTAAGTGCAAGCAGCGGACGCCGAACCCCCCCCCCCTCTTTCTTTCGGATTCGGTGCCCATTTCTCGTGCATTTCATCCCGCGCGTTTTTGACCTCTTCCACATGTCTCTTAGCGTGCTAAGAGAGAGAAGCATATCAAACAAGGCAGCTGCACAAAGCGCTGTATGGACGTTGCGCGTGCACAAACCCTCACCCAACCTTGCGAGCAGGTACAGGAGGACCTTGGCTTGCTTGTGCGAGTGCACGTTGAGGAATAAACGCGTCTAGGACACCCTCGATCAGACATGATCCTTCACTGTTCAGAAGAGCACCAGGACGTGCGCGCGTGTGTGTGCGTGTGCATGAGCATGAGTGACCAACAAAATGAACCAACCTAACAAGGAACGGAGGTGAAGCGAGTTAGAATCAGGTTGAGACAAAGCAAAGCACAATTTATCTTTCTGCAGTCCCCAGGAATAGCGAAGATGTGAGGACTGATACATGGTCAATGCGCCCGTGGACCTTTTCAGGGTGCAGACTGAACGCGCCATTTGTGTGCTGTCTACCCCACGGGTGCATACACACATGGACAGCGACGATTCAACTGCGCAGTGTGAGTCTCTCGCGCGTGTGCTTGGCCGAAAAAATGCGAAAAGGGGGAAGAAGCAGCACATCTCTCTCCTTTTTGGTTTTCTGCGTGTGTCTCTTCTCGCTTCATATTCGGGCAATGAACAGCAAATTTGTGTGTCTGCACAGAGACGATATGGAGTGTAGTATGTCAGAGGGGCGTACTGCTCTTTGTTTTTCCCTTTTTCTTGCCTCTTTCCCTCTCGCTCAGTCCGCATCCACTGATGGTTTTGCCGCTCTCTTACTCTCCAAGTCCTGTGTGCATGACCATATATCTATGCTGGCTACCCTCGTTCGTTGTTTTGCTCGAGTGATGCAGCGCCGCGTTCTTGTGCCCCCCCCCCCGCAGCCCTTTCTCCTCCTCCTGCACACCATCCTCGAATCCTTTTCTCTCTCTCTACCTTCTCGTCTGTCTCTTCACTGCACACGTGCGTGGCCGTACTACCCCCCCCCCTCCTCTTCGCACCCCCAAACACGAAGGAGAAGAAAATCTGTTCCTTCTCCGCCATGCTGCATCGTAGCTGCGTGCTGGCGGACAGCTTTAAGGAGCACTACCACAGAGTGCACCTGCCACGCCGCCTTGCCCTGCAACAGTACATGAAGCGGGAGGAGGCTCGCCTCAGCAAACAAAAGGGCAAAGTGGCGGCGGCCGTTTCAGGAGCGCATCGGGGCGAGGTGGTCTACAAGTACAACCGCTGGTGGGTATCGAACGATCACGAGTTTGTGCACCAATTCGCGTTTGTCGAGGACCCCGACGTCACGCGTGAGAAGCGCACGACGTTGCCCCTTGTCACACAGGAGAACATCTGGAAGGAGCCGCAGCAGACATTCTTCTTGCCTTTTGCCCCCTTCGTACGTGTCGTGGACTACGCGAAGGACCCGGACACGAAGTTCTTGAAGCCGGTGAACATCCCGCGTTGGAAGGACTACATGCAGCGCACAAAGCCAGTCGTTCCCCGCACTTGGTACTAGCACACATCTCCCGCTTTCTCACGGAGCTATGTTTAGGCATGCCCCCCAAAATGTGAGCTGTGTGCGCCGAGGACGACCGCTTGTGTGTATGCTCGGCGCTTGTGGTTTTTCTGGTTGATAGGCATTGTTGTTGGCGAGGTTTGCGAGGGTGGTTTAGAGGCCAAAGCACCACCAGGGCTGGCTCCTTTACAGCAGCGGCGCTGTGTGTGTGCTATGCACAGAATGAGCAACCACAAAGAGCGCACTGAACAAAAGCGATCACAGCCTCGGAGCATCGCGTTGCAGCAGGGAGCGGTCGGTGGAAACGCGAGTAAGCTCAGCTGTGTTCGCATGTGCGCAAATGCGTCTTTCCTCCCCCCCCCGACCAGCTTCTCCACCTTTGACTGGTACGTCCACCTACATCTTTTAGCCCACACCAGCTGTGTGGCTTAGAGTGTTTGCTTTCGCGCGGACGTGCGTAGGTGTATTTCTCGTGCCTTTTCTGTTTACAGCGAGGCGTCATGCACCGTTTCCCCCCCCCCCCCCGTCTCACCTCTCTTTCTGCCTCTCCAACCTGGCCTCTCCTATCTCACCCCTCACTCTGTTCACACGCGCGGGTACAAACCGCGTCTCTACACGCTTCGTGTTTTCCCCTTACACATACACACTTCTCTCAGCGATCCCCCTTCTCCGTGTACCCTCACGGCCACGTGTTTTCTGTTGAGCGCCAATCGCTTTTGCTTCTCCACGCTGCTGCTTGCATCTTTCTCTCCTCTGTCTCCACCCGCGTGTCTTTTTCCTTTGTATGTCATGCTCCGCGGCCTCGTCAGCGCCGACGCGCTCACCGCGGAGGAGGAGGAGCACATCGACAAGCTCCAGAATGAGATAGACGAAATCTGGAACCGGCGCGGCAGCTATCAGATTGACCCCGACGCATGGGAGACGATGCCCTTCTTTATGGAGAGCATTACTCAAGACGATATTGACAAGAACGCCAACTGCGCAGCGCTCGCGTCCATCGTGTACGACGAGGTACCACCGGATGAAATTGCCGAGAATCGAAAGGAACACGGCAACCGCGCCTTGAACATGGCCCTCAACCCCAATCAAGAGCGCCGCGAGAACCTCGCACGTGCTGCATGTTTCAGCTACACCGAGGCTTTGCAAGCCCAGGGAAAGGATACGAAGCTGTCCTCCATCATCTATGCCAACCGCAGCCTTGCTCAGTTCATCATTGGCAACTATGGTCACGCACTCGTGGACGCGCAGCGGTCTATCATTCTCAACCCACACTACCGCAAGGCGTACTACCGAGCTGCGAGGTGTGCCCTCGCACTGAAGAAGTACGACATGGGGCTTCAGCTGCTGACGAAGGGGCGACTGGCTGTTGATCTACCCATGGACGCCGCGACACAGTCGGATTTTTCGGAGATGGAAAAGCTTTGCTTGCAGGGCAAGGAGCAAAAGACATCAGAGGAGGCGAAGCAGAAGCTCATAGCACGCTCGCGGGCCGCGAAAGTATCGAACGTGGCACGTGCCATCACCTCTGTCGGCATCAAGATCTCCCCCAAGGCGGAGGTGACGAGCGAGCAGATGGGGGTCTACGGCAACCCAGAACCGTACTTCGACACGGACGGTATGCTGCACGTCCCGCTACTCTTCATGTACGACGAGTACCAGCAGACGGACATTATGCATGACGTAGGATGCGACGTGTGCGCTGCGGAGCTCCTCGATGAGCTCATGCCCTTCCCGTGGGACGATCGCAAGCGCTACCAAAAGTTTGACGACATCGTTGTCTTCTACAAGATCGATGACGGCGTCAAAGAGCCGCAGTGCTATGAGGTTGACCAAGCATGGCCGCTGCTCCAGGTGTTCCGCGGAGCAACGTACGAGATGCCGCAGCTGATGCCAGTGCTGCACGTTGTGTGTAAAACCAGCGAACTCGTTGATCGTCTCAAAGTCCACCGCATTGCATGAGAGTGCCCGTGCAGCTCGGGTGGGGGAAAAAGCGAAGAGCGATGGAGACCAGTTTCTTGGCACGAATGTGTTGTGTGTGTGTGTGTGTGTGTAGGCATACCCTGTCAGAAGCATTCTGCCTGCTGTTACCCTCGTGGTGGTCTTGCTGCTCCTGGCCGGTTCCGCTGACACGTTGCTGGCGACTGCGACTCCCCTCTCCTTTCCTTTTTGTTTCCCATCACCGCAGCCCTCCTCAACATCCACGTCCGCTGCTAATACTGTTTGCCGGTGTGCACCACGTCTTGTCCGTTCGCGGCTACACACTTCGCTCATCGGTTAAGAGGATCTTTTTTTTCTCTCATCTTACGCGTCAAGTCCGGTGTGTAACTCACTTCCCCCCCCCTCTCGTGTAACATGACCAGCTCCTCAGATCTAAACAAGGCGTGTGTGCGAGGATGGGCGCACCCACCGCTGTCCACCAAATACCCCCCCCACTAAGTAACTCGTAGGAAAAAGAGGCACGCCCGGCATAAATCACACGTGTACATCGCTGTGTAGGTTCGCTTGCAGCTATGTGCGTTCTTCCCTAACATCCTTTGGCGTGTTGCAAGTCCTCGTCCTCTCTCCCCTGTCTGTCCCTTTCTGGGACACATCCTGGTCACTACTTGATTTCTCTCTTTCCCTAATCCCCGCTTCGCTCTACGACCCCATTGTGCACGTCTGCGTTGTGGCTCACCCTGCGCAACGCAAAGAAAGTGAGAGGCGCAGCGACTCATCATTCTTCCCTGGTCACTCGCTGCCACTTGGAGTGTACCACACGCATGATAACTCACCGATAGGGCAAGGCACATCCAGCGGTATGAGCCTGTTTCTTGAGCTGCCCAGCGCCGTCTGGGCCGTGCTTGCCATCGAGTTTCTCGAGCGTCTCGGCTACTACGCTGTTGCCTTTTCTCTTTTCACCTACTGCACCGTCATGCTCCAGGCGGGTCCCGCGGCAGCGAATGCGCTGATTAACATCGTGTACATCCTCGTCCCCACTGCAGCGCTCCTTGCGTCGGGTGTGGCGGATAGCCGGGTTGGTCGGTCGCGTGTACTGGCCATTGCGCTGGCCGCTTACACAGCCTCGCTGCTCCTTTTGTGCGTGTCAGCCACCCCCTGGCTCTACACCTCCTTCCCCCTCGGTGCGCAGTGGAGTAGTAAGGCCCTGTTCGCTGTGGCACTGGTAGGGTTCAGTGCTGGATACGGTTCGATGAAGGTGTGCATCAACCCGATCATGGCTGATTGCGTCACGCTACATTACCGCACTGCATTTATTGGGCTACCAACCATCGTTGACAGCAGGGAGGCAAGGGCAGTGATGAATGCTGTGAGTGTTGTAAAGGCTGCCGAGCTCCCCACACGTGAGATAGCCTCCTTGTCAGGTGCGACGCGCAAGGGTGTCGTTGCCAATGCGACTGCAGCAGCGAGTGAAGCGTCGAGCCACGACGTCTCGTCTTACGACTCCATTACCGAGACAGACACCGCTGCGTCTCTTTACGAGAGGGAGCACGTGACTACGGCCCTCTCCCGCCTGTTTGTGTACACCTACTGGGTAGGAAACGTTGGCGGTCTCGTTGGCAGCTTTGTCGCACCGCTGCTGCGCAATTTCGAGAGCCGTCGCCTCGTGCAGGGAAGTGAGGAGTATACAACCGGCTACTACTACAGCTTCCTGCTGGCGGCCTTGTCGGTCGGCCTCGGTGGTGGTTTCCTCTACTGGTGCTTTGCCTGGCTGCCCAGCAACGCGCCAGCACCTAAGTTTGTGCTGATTCGTGTGATTGTGCTCGCGCTGCAAAATAGGTGGGCGGTGATGCGAGGCAGTGTGCGTGTGGTGCCAGGCACTCGCGATGGCATCTCTGAACCCCAAGACTGGCTCGACTATGCGTGTGTCAGGCTACACCCGATTTCATCTGGGACGGGGGGCATCTCTGCCAACCACGTCGCTCTTGCCGACGCCGCTGCGGCCTTCGAGTGTTCTACCTCGACTGTGTATGGTTCGAGCTGCAGCACCACCCTTGATGACGTTGACGGTGATGCCTCTAACACCTCACTCTGGGTGGCCGACTGCCGCACGACGCTGCGAGCCTGCAAGGCCTTCATTGCCCTGCCCATTTACTGGCTAATCTGTAATCAGTTCAGCACGAACCTCATGTATCAGGCCGAAGCCTTGGATATGCCAGTGAGCGTGCCGAAGGAACTTTTCAACAACATCAACACCGCCACCATGCTGCTCTTCTTAGCTCTTTGGGATTTGTGGCTGCTCCCACGCGTTCTGCTGCACCGCGTTCCCTCTGCCTGTCTTCGGATTATGGCAGGGTTTGGGTGCATGTGCGCCTCCATGCTGTGGTGCGGGTTCTTACAGTGCACCATAACTGACCGTGGCTACTACGAAGGTGAGGATAGTTACGTGCTCCGCGATGGCCAACGGAAGCTGTCGGCAGGGTGGCTGATCGTGCCGTACATTCTGCAAGGACTCGCCTCCGCCTTCGTGGACCCGACAGTAATGGAGGTGGCATACCGAGACACCCCGGAGCGGATGAAGGGGACGGTCATGGGGCTGTACTGGTTCGCCTCCAGTGCAAGCGGATTTCTCGGCTTCGCTCTCTCACTGGTGATGAAGCCGCAGAACGCAGCGCCCCTCTTCTTTTCCTTCGCAGTGGCACAGATGGTTGTCGCGGCGCTCTTCTACCGTGCCAACAGCGGCTGTTAAACGGGTCTGTGTTGATGTGTCGCTTTACGAGCCAGATGATGCAGCGCTCGCGTTTTTTTTCTCTCATGAGCGCTGGCACCGCCCAGCGCAGGCGCACGCACACGTCGGAACTCATACGACTGGGCAAGTACCACTTCATGGTCAGGTTATCAGCACTCTCTCCACTAGTAGGTAGACCTGTGGAAGCGCACGACTCTCTCTTTTGCGCGTTACATCAACACATCTACTGCCGGGGCAGTCAACGGGACAGGCATAAAGTGAGATGCCGGGGAAACCCCACCTCAACCCCCCCCTTCTCTCCCCTCTCCGTGCTACTCTACTTCCGGTGACAGCAGTACTCACACCTACGCTCTTTTTTTCTTTTTCCATTGCTCCCTCGCCGTAGTATACAGCGAAGGAAAGATGAGGAATCGGTGGGGAGAGGGCGTGCGACGACGAGGAAGGGGTATTGCTGCTTGTTCTGCTCTCGTTTGATTGCAGCATCGGCCCACACTCGTGTTACTCCTCTCCAAAGTGCAGCGAGGTGTACTCTTCGCGCACAGGCCTCCCTATTTGCCTCCTTCGTGTTCTTCTGCGGCTCGTCTTGTACGTGCGGAGGAATTTAGGGGCATGCGGGTGTGTAGGGGTGGGTGGCTCTCTCAGACGTCCAAGTGGCAGATTCGATCGTAGGCCTGCACCTCACTGAAGAGAGGTCTACGTC
This sequence comes from Leishmania braziliensis MHOM/BR/75/M2904, assembly GCF_000002845.2. Taxonomy (NCBI): domain Eukaryota; phylum Euglenozoa; class Kinetoplastea; order Trypanosomatida; family Trypanosomatidae; genus Leishmania; species Leishmania braziliensis. The sequence goes on from NC_009325.2 coordinate 250,355, forward strand.
CCACTCCTCTGGTGCACTGGAGCCGGATGCACCTGAAAAGGCCCACGGCCACAACTGAGCCGCGCTGGACTTGACGTTGCTTTGCATTGCTCGTGAGCCCTACGCTTTGTGCGTGAATGCCTGTGGCGCCACCTCTCCACCCACTCTTCATCTCACATCAACGCCAGCATACGTTCATCCACACTCGCACTTTCCTCTTTTTCTGTGACCCTCCTCTTCTCTTCGTTTCGCCTTACCACGCAATCCCACACACCGACGTGCCTTTATCTCGCTCCCTCGCTTTCTCGCGCACTTTTTTCTCTTCTCTCCCTTTTGATTGTCGGGTCTGCTCAGTCACTCTGGGTTTCACACGAGTTTTTGTAGAATGGCCGCCACCAAGTGCGCCGCGAAGCGGAAGGTCGCGAAGAAAGTGTCGCGCAAGAGCCCCGAGTACACGACCCTGCGCAAGAGTTGTGCCCCTGGCGCCATCGCGATCATCCTTGCTGGCCGCTTTCGCGGTCGCCGCGCCGTGATCCTGAAGCAGCTGCCGCACAACGGCCCGCTGGTCGTGTCCGGCCCGATGAAGTATAGCGGCGTCCCCATCCGCCGCATCGACTCCCGTTACGTGATCGCCACGAGCACCAAGGTCGATATCTCCAGCGTTGACACGTCGTCCATCACCCCTGAGGTGTTTCTGCGCCCCAAGGCGGAGAAGCCGACCAAGTGCGAAGGAGACTTCATGGGTGACAAGCAAAAGGCTAAGGCGGAGAAGGCTGCCAAGAAAACCTCCAAGGCGGAGAAGAAGACCGTCGTGTCGGACGCGCGCGCCCAGCTGCAGAAGAAGATCGACGCCGCTCTCGTCGCGGCCATCAAGAAGGACGCTCAGGGTAAGGAGAAGGCCGGCTACCTGCGCTCTGTCTTCACAGTGAAGCCGGGTGATGCGCCGCACCGCTGGAACTGGTAAGCACATGGCGCCCGGCGCGCCCTCGTAGCGCGTACTGGTGGCATAGGTTCGCTAACTGTACAGCTCCTCACCAGAGGAGCGGGGCCAAGTGCACCAACTGACGTGCCTGATCTGCCTCATGCTCGTTTCTTGGTGTCTTTCTCGTCATTTTCTTTCTCATTTTCATCAGCAAGACGAAAAAGAGTAAATAAGTCGGTGCATGTGCAACCGGACGCGATCGTCTCTCTCTCGTGCGGGCCGTCGCGAGTGATGGGTTGCAGGCGCTTATTGCTTCGGTCTTGTTTTCCACGCCTTCGACTGTCGACTCGCACGCGGTGGCTGCACCACTGGTGCTGTCGTTTTGATCGTCTTGTGTGCATCCTGGTACTCAGGCAGCATGCGTGGACCTCGCCAACGCCTGCCGCGTTCTTGTGAGGAGGAAAAGGGGGCTGTGACGGTGGCTATGTGAAGCACCTGCCCGCTCGTCTTTTGCTCCTCCGCGAATGCTTCTATCTACTCATCTCCCTCTCTCTCCTTTTTCTTTTTCTTCTTTTCTCTGCTGCACCGCCTCCACGCCTCTCTGCGCGTGTTCGCGTGGCTGCCTGCGTGATGCGAACTTCGCTTTCGCTCATTTCTCGTTCTTTTTCTTTTCTTTCTTTTTGCTGTGATGACACTCATGCTGCCATGCGCGCTCGAATGCAGGCGCTCGTGCACCGGCTTATACTCCTCTCCTTCCTCCTCACCTACCCCCCCTCCCTCCCCCTCCCCCACAGGCCAGTTGATTTCACCCGCTAACGAACGGGAAGGGGGCCCATTATTCATGAACAGCAGTAGCGGAGACGAATACGATCCGGCAGAGGTGTCCATACATACAGCCGCTGCGCCGTCCTCTACTAGCAATGCCGTGATACCTTCAGCGGGGTTGTCGTTGAGGTCAGCAGCAGGGCGGGTGTCTGCCTTATCTGCCTTGTCCTTTGCGCCAAAAACGACGGCTTCAGTGACGCCCTCTTCCTCCCTGCCGGACCCGCGCAGTGCTGGCAGCGACGTCGACGGTGGCTATCGCTTGCACAGCAACATCAAGGGCCGCGTTCGCTGCCTCACGCTCAATCCGACTGGCACAACGTTGTGCGCCGGCAGCGAGGATGGGCAGCTGTGCATGTGGGACTTCACTGTCCCGCTTCAGTCGCATCGCGTGCTGCCAACGCGGGTGCTGACGCCATTTGTGAACCGCATCTCAGGATTGCAGCCCGTCATCGCCTTGTCATACGCGAGGGATGGCAGCTACTTTGTCGCTTGTCAGGATGGGGACAGCCCGGTGCTGGTGCGAGCGTCGGGCGAACAACTGGGGTACTGTGCAATAGGGGAACGTGGCTTGATGGATGTGGTTCAGTGCAAGGGCCATCGTGCCCCCGTCACGTGTGTAGCCGCGCACACTCACGACGCAGCGGCCTTCTTCACGGGCAGCCAAGACGGCACGGTGCGGCTGTGGAGCAGCACCACATTCAAGCAGCTCAGTGTCTACGCGGTGAAACACGGATCTGGGCAGTTGACAGACACCCATGTGGTTGAGAGCGTGACCAGCCTCGACGGCTTCCACAATGGACTGGGGCGCGTCTTTGCCAGCGGAGGGCAGGATGGCCGAGTGCAGATGTGGGACAGCAGGGTCAAGTACCGCCCCGGTGGGGCCATCGCTACAGTGGACATGTACGCTCCCACAGTACCGGCGGGGCCAGGTAAGGCGACGGGGGATCCCTTCATGGAAAAGCACGTGGGCGGCATGATGGAGCTACATCACAAGGACGCGGGCTCCTCTTGCACTTCCGGCAGCTATGGGCTTGCCGTACGTCTGGGCAGCGTTGTCAAGATGATCGACCTCCGCCGGCTCTCTGGCAGCGATGCTACCACTGCGTCGAAATCAGTGGTACAAGAGGTGGCTAGCGGGCTGCCCCACGTACTCGACACGACCGCTCTGTCGATAGGGTGCGGTGGTGGGTCTTCGACAATGATGACGTGTACGAGTCGTGCCGGCTACAGACAAGCAACTGGCGGCCACGTAGTGCAGTATCGCTATGTGGAAGGTGACGGGCTCGACCCGACCTTGGTCTGGCGGGCCGGCCGGCAGGACGAGGATGTCCTCTGCGCATGTGCAGATACCAGTCGTGCTGACGGATGCGTTTTCGCTGGCCTCAGCTCGGGCGATGTGGTGGTGCACGGCGCCTTCTCGAGTGGTGTAGCGGCTTCGCAGCCCATTGAAGCGTGGTTACAGACACGCCCGCAGAGAGAGGGATGCGGGCGTGTTGTCGGTGAAAAGGCACCGCGCGCCGATGAGGACGATATCGATCTGATGCGCAGCCTCTTCTAGACGTGGCGAAGCCTTTTTTCGTGTCTCTCTCGCCTCCCTGCACCTCAGGCTGAGAGAAGTGGGTAGGGGGGGGGGAAGGCTGGGAGTGGAAGGGAAGCCATGCAAACTCGTGAAGTGACTGTGCAAATAAGGATGTCTTCCTAGAATACTACCGACCCATGCCCACACCACTGAGCTAGACCGCACCGCAGCCTGTATGTAGTGCCCTACGGGGGCGCTTTCACGGGCGCCCAAGCGCGGCTTAAGTGATGTGCTGCCTTGTCTTGTAGTGTAACTGTACTCGATCTCTCTGCTGACGCACGCTCGCGTCTTCTTATCGTTGCCACGCCTCTCTCTTCTTCTGGACTTCCTCTGTTTCTCTGTTCGACATCGTCGCTTTACTCATTAGCTCTATCAGGTGTGACTGTTGATTGCATCATACGCGGGCACAAGCCTCCCGAAAGACGTCCTTCGCACGCGCACAGCCACCCCCCTCACAAGAGAAGGGGGTCTGCACAGAACTGAAAACGCTTTGCCAACACCCCTGAGGCAGTGCTGGGTGAGGCTCCTCTTTTCCCTGTATGGACGCGCGCGTGTGCAGTGGTGTGTCTGTGCAGCGTTGACGCCACTGTCTTGACTTCTACTCAACTTCCGCATACCGCCAAGAGAGAAGGAAAACAAAAGGCAAACGAGTGGAAGAAGGCAGCCACAGCCACAACGGGGACCAACTTTATAGTGGCGGCAGGCAGCATGGTGCTGAGCCCACCCACCGTTCTTTATTCCCTTGGCATGTGTGGCAAACGCGGAGACTTCTTGTAAGCAACTACAGTGCATCGAAGAGCACCACCGGCGCGCATGTGATCGAGGATGCCATGTCATCTTCTGGACCCTCCTTCGCAATGTTACCGAGCCAGTACGCGCGGCCCCCAACCAAGGGGGAGATTGCGGCGTTCATGCTGCGGCACACTGCGCGTCTTCCGTTCGTGTGCCATGCAGACGGGTTGCACCATGGCGGAAAGACCAACACGGCCTCCTATGTAGAGAACCATCAGTCAGACTCGGTGCGGTGGGTAGCGCCGTACCTTTACACAGGTGCCGATTATGCACTCGTTCTGGCCGCCTGTTTCCCAAGCCATTGCGTCGATCTCTCGCTGCTGAACTGGTCAACAAATCCACTGCTCTCCCAACGTCAGGGTAACCTGCGTGTGTTCTGCGAAGCCGCTCGCGCGCTAGGGCTCCCGGACGCACCGCTGTCGGCACTACACCCGGAGCTGTTGCAGAGTAGCGCCGCCTGCATCGTGGGGCATCTAAAGGTGCAGCACTGGCTATACAGTCTCTCACTGCGGTTTATGCCTGCGCCCAATCACGACGCAGCGACACTGCGCGCGGTGCATCGGCATTTGCAGTCGGGAGAGCCCTACCTAAAGCGAAGGCGGAGTGAGCACGACGAGGATGGCGTGTGTGCGTCGGTGCGCGAGTGCCCACCCCTGCCGGCTGAGCACTTACTGCGGTGTGTGCCGGCCCTCACTCCCATCCCCCCTTTTACCGACGCACCCGAGTCAGCGCCTCCGTCTTCTGCTGCCGCTACTTCTACCGAGGTGAATCCTAAGGAGGGCGCAGACATGCCGATCGCACTAGCCAGTCACTCGACAGGCGACGTAGCTGAGGGAGCAAAGAGGCAGAGGCTGTGGCTCAGATACAGCAAGCCGTGGCTGTTGCCGTCGCTGCACGCTGCAGAAACCAAGAAAGCGGCGAGTGAGGCAGCTGCGGCGAAGCGGGCGCAGGAGGAGCGGGAGCGTGACCCCCGGTACAACGCGTACGTAGCGCAATCCAGGAATCTGCACGAGCAATACCTTGTGTCGTGTACAGCCGTGTCAGAGAAGCGGGAGCAGTTGCGTCTCATCAAGGCGCTGCTGCTGCAGGACATAATCGAGGGCAAGCCAGTAGATTTCAAGGACTACGCCGCGAGACTTCGCGCGTGTCATTGAGAGCGATGCATGCTAGAGAAGTCAACCAGTTGGTCGCGGACGCTTCCCTCTGGCCATCGCAACGTACTCACACCATTTCGTGCGCCTGCGCATGTCTTGCCTTTGCAATTTCCCAGCCACACTCAGAGCACACGAAACAAACAAGCACAAACCTGCAAGGGCATTCCCCCCCCCCTCCCCCCCTCCCACACACACACACACACACATATATATATATATATATATATTCTACTTGGCTATGAGGCACAACCGTGCTTAGACTGCATTAGATGATGGCTCGTCTTCACTCCCAGGCATGCAGTGAGGCAAAGAACGCATGTGGAGGAAAGAAGAAAGGCAGAGATGATGGTAAGGAAATGCAAGTACACGTGGAGCAACTGCAGAGCGAAAGTCACCTGGTGGTGCACCGTATACCCAATGCTCGTCTTTGTCTGTGACAGCGAGAAGGTGTTGCGTCTGCCGTGACAACAGAGCACAAGCTTCCACCAGTCCCCCCATCCTTTTGCGGTTTCTTGTCACTTGAGAGGAAAGTGCACCGGCACACCTAAAGCTCCCCGATCCGTTCCGTGCACGTCAGTGCCGTTGTGACCGCCCTGTATCTCTGCTCCTCTTTACTCAACGCACGCACGCACGCAGGCGTCCTCTTCTCATTTACAGGCACGGGACAGCGAGATGCGGATGCAAGAGATCCCGGGTGTGTGTGTGTGTGGAGTGCCACGCTCATGCATGCATCACTAGCAGCTCTCCACTCTTTGTGCTTTGCTTTTCCACATTTCCTCAGCTTTTTGTTCTTTCGGTGCCGCATGCGCTGCTTCTTCGTACTCGAGACTCCGAGCACCCAAAAGGCGGTAAGGCAGGAATTCATCACAGTTGAGCGGACACCCGTGAGTGCCACTCTTTCCTCCGCTCGCGCTGCTGTTTTTGCTGCTCTGTTTGAGCCATCGAGCTGAGGCGATTCCACAGGTCATACGCCAGCAAAAGAGGCGATCACAGCAACTTTTTGGGCGAAGGGCACGGCAGAGGGAAGAGATGAGAAGGGCTGTTGTGATCGTGTTGGCGGCATACTGCGCGGTCCCCATACGCACGTCCCTCTGAGACTCCCTCTTTTCCCTTTTTTTCTAGCGCTCACTGCGGTGCGTGCGCCTACTGCTCAGCGCAAGTCACCTTGTGTCTCTGTGGAAGGAGAGGAGGGGGGGGGGCGGGCCTCCGTGCCGAGATTTGTGTGTAAGGCAGTGTGTAATGTACCAGCACGTTGCCTCAAGTAGACGATGGCGTGTATGCGGCCACTGCGGCCCTTTCACAGACACATCCGGGCGTTGCACTTCCGCGGCCGCGCTCGCGCGTCTGTGTCGATCTCAGCATGATCCGCCTCCCCAGCAACAAGAGCATGTGTGTCTGACTCCTTCTTCACGAGCCGCGAGACTGCGGCGTGCCATGTGGATGCGTATGCACCCAGTCGAGCGTTGGACCGCGCTCGTAGACCTTGGCCGGCGTGGCGCATATTTGATCGAGAAACCTGTTCATCTGTTGTCGCCGGGAGCGCGCGACGTAGGGGAAAAGTGGACCCCGGTCTCCGAGACCAACCCTGACAACTTATCGGTGCTAGGCGGAGCAGACCCAAAGGTGCGCTTCACCTGGAAGGCGACAGTGGCGCACTGGCGCCTCTGCGATGTGCTTCCCTACGCCGCACGTCTTCATCTCTGCCTTTCGCTTCTTCTGTGGATTCGCTGCTTGCGGGATGTGCAGGACACGCTGGCACGGGTGCGACTTCCGTTTGCGATGGTGCGCCGCCCCCAGCGGTACGCAGTGGCGGACGTCTTCCCAACCCGCTTGAGCGAACACTGGGTCGATGCTCACACCACCGTGTCGACGAAGATGAGTGCGCAGCTGAACTCAACGGCGGAGCAGATCCCGGCACCGCACGCGTGGGACCCAGAGACGTCGGAGACCATGGAAGACGCAGCAATGGAGGCCACCATGACGCTGGATGCGGGGCACGTGCTACATGGTCGCCACCAAGCCCGTCTAGGCGGCAAGAAGCTCTTGCAGCAGGTGCAAGGCGTGCAACCACGGGCGAGTGCTGACGACGACATGGCAGCTCGACTGACGGAGGCAGGGTCACTGGGTGGTCGCCTACGTCGTCGGCGTCGACTGTTGCGTGCATCTTCTTCGTCAGCACCCAATGCTCTCTCAGTGGGGTCGGCCCCTGCTTCTTCAAGGTGGCGGAGCTCACTTGAGTTTGCCTGTGATGCATCTCGCCGCGTGCCGCCGGTGTCGCTGGAGCCGGAGCCGCTCGAGGACGCCGCTTACCACGGCAACGACAACCGCGGCGAGGGTTGCCCACTGAACCAAGATGGAACGGCGTCCCCAGCACCCATCTTCATCTACGTCCCGCCCAATGTGCACAACGCGGCCGTGAGTCCCGGCGGCGCGCGGTCAACCGAGGCGGAGCTTCTCGTTCGTTACTGCGTCATGGCGCACGCTGCGGTGCTTTCCAGTCTGTTTATCGAGGGCCGAGTGGTGGACTTCTGCAGCAACCACCCGCTGGTGGTCGCCTACGTGCAGTGGCTGCTTGACGAGCTTGTCCTCGGGAGGTTTGTGTCTGCTTCCGTGCTAGCTGAGGGAGAGGTGACTGCGTACCGATCGTACTATCCACCCTGGTGCTGGAGCAACGTACTTGTGCTGATGCCCCCTAAGCACTGCAGCAGCTACTCGCCTGTGGTGCTGCGAGACTGGGCTGCGCGCATCGTACAGGCGGCCCCATGTTCTGTACTGGTGGAGGGAAGTACCAGTGCAGAGTACGTGAAGCAGCTGAAGGACGAGGTGCAACTACTACAAAGCGCTCTGGACGCAGAGAACACGAGGGCAGTTGAATGGGTGACATTGAGCGCTACCGTTCCCGTTGACACTACGACAAGAGAGAGCGCTTCCCCCGTTGCTGGGGCAGCTGCCAGCGACGGCAACCACAACGACAAAGAAAAAGCGAAGGTGCCACAGTTCCAACCGCAGCGATGCCCTACAGCTGCTCCTTCCTCGTTAGCATTAGCCTCCGAGGCTACCTTCGCGTTGGTGCAGTGGTTGGGCGAGTGGCTCAAGTCGGGATCGTCGGGCGCGACGGCTCACAGCACGTTCCATCAAGCCCCCTTTCTCGAGGCGGTGCAGGAGGCATTAGAAGATCGCTTCTACACTTGCGAACTGCTTTACTCCCCCACACAGTCGTGCCTGACCCCCTACTGCTTTGAGCGATGGGTGCTAGAGCAGCTCCCCGGCAATGTCCGCGTAGTCGGCATCAACACATCCCCACTCGATGTACTCTACTTCTTTCCTCAAGGGGTGTTCCTGAGCCAGAAGGTGGGCAATGCTTTTCGCTACCGGGCCGTGGAGAGAACAGTGGTGGCGAAGGATGTGATTCCAACCTGGAGTTCGCACCCACTGCGCTATACGGCGACCCAGTTGAGGCGGCTGAGTCGGTGCTGGCGGAGGCGGGGCGATGATGTGGCGAGTGGCCTGCACGCCGAGTTCTCGCCATCGGATATCCCTAAGCTGAAGAGCACCGTGCGCGCTGCAACCTCTTCTACCCACACTCCCGACGTAGAGCTGTACGGTGATGCAAGAGACAAAGCAGCGGAATCCGCAGACGAGGAGAATGCGTCGCATGCGCTTGTTCGTGAGCGCATGGTAGAATATCTGGCTGAACCTTCAAAGGGGGCGCTGCTGGGGTTGGCAGTAGCGCGCTTCTTCCGCTTCTAACATGTGTTTCCTTCGAGTTTTCCGCCACTTTCTCCTCTTTTCACCCTCCGTCCCCTCAGTGTATGCCTGCACATCAAACTCATCGTCCACTCCTAAGGTTGCTCACCATCACTACGACTCCACAACACAAACAACAAAGCGGGCACATAGGCGGGAGTGCCTTATGCTGTCTCTCACACCTTTAGCATGCGAGGGAGAGCCGTGTGCCTTCCCATTTCCACACGACCTTCACCTCACGCACACACCACCCCATGGACATCGAGTGCAGAGACATTCGTGACGTGTGCTCTACGCTGCCTTAATAAACTTGCGCGGCAGAACGCGTCGTACATCGCCTCCCTGAGCTGAAAAAACACCTTCATGTGCACGTCTGCGTGTATAACGTCATCCTCCTTCCGGACTGGGCCGTCTTCTCTTTTCTTCGCTGCTCTCGTTCTCACTAATCAAACTCTACATTTTTCTCTTAGCACACATCTGAGCGCGTAAATATAAGCCTGTGCATATGTGCGTGGCTGCATATGCGGCGCCTGCTGCTGTGCGCTCCCCCCTCCTCTCGAACCCTGCTTCCCCTGCCCGCAGCGCGGTGTTGTCGGTTGGGCGTGACTCCTTGCACCTCGTAGGTACGACCCTATCTCGCAACCCCCAGATTCGTGCGCCTCTGTGCGGTAGCTCGGCCGTGCGCGGCAGCTGCTGCTTGTGTGTGTGCGCACCCACCGTTGCGGTACTGAGCGCTCCCACGCGCCGCACCTTACGCCCCCCCCCCTTTAGCCGCACTGCCCAGTGCGCCAGTGCGTGCGTTGCGCGGGCCTTGCTGATGATGCGTGAAGAGCGCCCCTCTCATCTTCCAAAAGAGCAGAATTAACCGACTGACGCTTTCACGGTGCTGTTGCCGCGGCGCCTCTCTGCTCCCCGGCTGCCCTCGCTGGTGCCGGTGCTGCTGAGCGACTGCTGCGGCGGCCGCACCTGCGTGATGCCGAGCGGTGCTGAATGGCAAGGACTCTGCGCTGGTGGGTGTGTGCGTGTGTGCGCCAGGCAGCGCCCCCTCTCCCCTTTCCTCCATGCTGCTGCCAGCGACAGAGATGAGGCTGATATGGTCCGTGTTTCAGACCCGCATGACGCACATTTCTCTCATTACATATCTTCTGAGTTGCTGCCGCGGGTGGCGCGCGCACGTGCGTGGCTGCATATGCGGCGCCTGCTGCTGTGCGCTCCCCCCTCCTCTCGAACCCTGCTTCCCCTGCCCGCAGCGCGGTGTTGTCGGTTGGGCGTGACTCCTTGCACCTCGTAGGTACGACCCTATCTCGCAACCCCCAGATTCGTGCGCCTTGATGTGTTCGTCTGTAGTCTTTTTGATCGATTCTTCTGGGTGCTTTGTGGTGTCTGGAGAGGATTATGTAAGGCGTTATTTGGCGTAGAGGTAACGAAATAGACACGTAATGGTTATGCTGAGCTGGTGTGGTTTGTACCAGCTTGCGAATGAAACGTGTGTATGATGGAGGGGTTGCAGCTGCACTGGCTCGTGGGTTGAGGTTTTGCAGCTCATGTAGGCGTCAAAGTGCATGGCTTTTTTTCCGCGTATACTCCTGTGCAGCCGTTACCCGGAGACGGGCGAACCCCTCGTGCTGACGACCGTCCTTTTCCTCCCCATTGCTGGCCTGAAAATGTTCACCGTAGCGCTCCTACTTCACCTTTTTGTTTTTCTTCTCTGCGTTCCATTTTTTTTTTTTATGTAAAACAGTGAAACTCACACAAAGTGGTAGAGTGCGGCATCGCGGAGGTGCACTGACTGTTGTCGCAGTAGGGATTCCTGCGTGGTGGATCAGCACGCGCCATGTCGCTCTTTGATGTCGATAGCAGTTGCTCTTTCTCTGACGCGCCGTCATCCTCGAGCGATGAGGGCACATTGCCAACTTGTCCACCGCCACCGCCACTAGCAACGTACGACAGCCTGCCTTCAGTTGCTAAGAGTGGCACCATCGCGAGCTGTGCCGCTCCACTGTCCGCTCTGGAGCAGCGGCGCCACATGGCACAGCTCGATGCTGCCAGGCAGCGAAACCGCGGGGTGTTGTGGCGCAACGAGCTACTCGGTTCACCCGCAGTTGACCTAAAGGGTGTAATTGCTGGTGCGTCCTCGGTGCAGGTGGAGCGTACATACGCCACTTCTGACCCAGGCAAGTTCGGCAATTCCATTGCTGCTGCGCTCAATCTTCGCCGAGAGGAGAGGGAGAAGGCGTTGCTGAAGCGCCTACAGCAGCAGCGCAAGGCTGAGGAAAAGGGCAGCGACGGCCATGCATTATCGGAGAAGGACACGGA